>NC_041232.1:1707112-1717665 GCF_002837175.3 Physeter macrocephalus | reverse complement strand
GTGAGTGGGGGGGGGGGGGGAGGGGGGGGGGGGGGGCACCAGAAGTGGTGGGGCAAGCAGGTCCTCAGCAGTAAAGTGAACTGGAGTCAGGGAAGTGCGGGGGGGGGGGGGGCAGGCCGCAGTGGCCAGAGTATGAAGATAGATATCTACCCCAAGGTGACAGAGTCTGCATTCTGCAGCAGGCAGCATGGGGGGAAGGCAGGAGGGAGACAGGGGCGTGAACAGGTTCTGAGCATGGGCCCAAGGAGTGACCTGGTTAAAAAAAAGCAGCCTGGTATAAACTGAGTTTCGAGTTCAGTTCCTAGGCACAAAGGGGTAACGGGGACCAGATTTGCCCTCTTACCTCAAACAATTAGTAAACTGGGTAAGACGTATGAAACAATGGTCAATTTCCAGACACTGGACAAAGGACAGCTCAGAACAGAGACCCCTGAGAACAAACAAAGTGAGCCCTACAACAGCCTCACCTTCCCACATGGAAGCAGTCCCCAATCACAGTGCAGGGAGTGGGAATCCAGACAGAGCTCGTGGTCCAAGGAGTTGAGACAGAGAAAAGAGTTTGGGGAGACCAGGAAACTAGAATTTTCAGAGCAACGTGCCAGAGCAGAGGGAGCCGCACAGACTTGGAACTCTGGATGTGCTCAAGATTGACTGAGGACTGACAGGAGTGTGCCTGGGTGGAAATGACCCCAAACCAGGGAAAGAAACAGCAGAAAGGTGTATGCAGGACAATCATTAAAACTCAAACAGGGCTGGGAACAGTCTGTGCTCCAACCGGCAAGAGTGAATGTCCTCCTGCTCTATGGGACACTGAGTAAAGTCCCCAGAAGGATGCTGCTTCAGCAGTGGGGCAAAATCAGCCTGAGATTAAAGACTTCTCTGGATCCACCTTAACAAAACCTAAAAGTAAGCCTTGGAAGGATCCAACTGACACTAAGTAATTTCACTGCATCGCAGAACATTTAAGGAATTAAATCCAACACTCAACAAAGTAAAATTCACTCCATCCAGAATCCAATCAAGTAACTAAAAGGAAAAAAACTTAATAAAATCAGAAGAATTAAGAGTATCATAAAACAGTATTTGTTTACCTCAAAAGAAAGCGTTAAGGGTGAAACAGAATAAAAAAAGATACAAGACGTAGAAAACAAATAGCATGATGGCAGATATAAGCCCGACCATATCAATAATTATGTTAAATGTGAATAGTCTAAATATCCCAAGTAAAAACTAGAGATCGTCAAATAGAATTTTAAAAGTAAGACCCAGGGGGCTTCCCTGGTGGCGCAGGGGTTGAGAATCCGCCTGCCGATGCAGGGGACACGGGTTCATGCCCCGGTCCGGGAAGATCCCACATGCCGCGGAGCGGCTGGGCCCGTGAGCCATGGCGGCTGAGCCTGCGCATCCGGAGCCTGTGCTCCGCAACGGGAGAGGCCACAACAGTGAGAGGCCCGCGTACCACAAAAAAAAAAAAGAAAAGTAAGACCCAGGTTTCCCTGGTGGCACAGTGGTTAAGAATCCACCTGCCAATGCAGGGGACATGGGTTCAAGCTCTGGTCAGGGAAGATCCCACATGCTGCGGAGCAACTAAGCCTGTGTGCCACAACTACTGAGCCTGCACTCTAGAGCCCGCGAGCCACAACTACTGAAGCCCATGTGCCTAGAGCCCATGCTCTGCAACAAGAGAAACCACCACAATGAGAAGCCCACGCACAATGAAGAGTAGCCCCCGCTCACCACAACTAGAGAAAGCCCTCACGCAGCAATGAAGACCCAAAGCAGCCCCTCTGCAAAAAAAAAAAAAAAGATATCCAGAAAATTCTCCACATATATAGAATTAAACAACACACTCCTGAATAATACATAGTTGAAGGAGAAATTACAAAAAAATTAGAAACTATTCTGAACTGAAAAAAAGGGAAATACAACAGAAAATTTGTGGAATATAGCTAAAGCAGGACTTAGAGGTAAATTTATAGCACTGAATGCTAATGAGAATAGGTGTCAAATCAATACCTCTGTTTCACCCTTAAGAAAACAAAGTAATATACACTGATGTGTATAAAACTGATGACTAATAAGAACTTGCAGTATAAAAAAACCAACAACAAAAAAACAACATACTAAACTTTCTTTGGGTTATTTGTATGGAAATGTTAATATAAATGTTTCAGACATTACATGAAATTTCTAAAAATCTTATATGTTCTGGTATAATGTTAAGTCATAATTCTAGTTACCACTTTAAAATGTATATCTCAGAAATAACTAAATTTCCTTGTCAATTGAAAAAAAATTAATTACATGGGACTGAGTGAACTGATGAGGATGATTATAATTTTTGTGACTTTCTGTTTGAATAATAATAATAAAAAAATCCCACAAGGACTCAGAGGCAAAAAATATACAAATCAATTTTCACTGCAAAGTAAAGGAGCTGTTACAGTGGAGGATTACTGGACTGAATGTCAATATTATGACACAGTATGTTTCGTGTTTGGTAATTGCAATCATTGTTACTTTTGTTGTGGTCATCCATTTACAATGCTTGGTGTCAGTTTATTTATCTCTTGTAAAAATAAAATACAGTGCGTGTGTGTGTGTGTGTGTGTGTGTGTGTGTGTTGTGAAAAAAAAGAAAAATAATTCACTGGTGTAGGTGGGGTGATATTTGCACAATTACTCATGTAGATTTAATTGTATATTTATTTTATTATTTTGATTAAACAATGCTACTGGAAAAAAAATGCATACTTAAGCTGTTAGCAGGGTTGAAGCTCTTGATGGTTGTAAGATCTACTTGCCTGAGTTTGGACATTAGCATTTTTTTTTTTTGCATGGTACGTGGGCCTCTCACTGTTGTGGCCTCTCCCTTTGCGGAGCACAGGCTCCGGACACGCAGGCTCAGCGGTCACGGCTCACGGGCCCAGCCGCTCTGCAGCATGTGGGATCCCCCCGAACAGGGGCACGAGCCCACATCCCCCGCATCGGCAGGTGGACTCTCAACCACTGCGCCACCAGGGAAGCCCTGGACATTAGCATTTTATGCAATGAATTAAAAGCAAAAAATCATTTCAAAAAAAAAGAAGCCAAAGTAGGTACCTCCCTGGTGGTCCAGTGGTTAAGACTCCGCCTTCCAATGCAGGGGGTGTGGGTTCGATCCCTGGTCGGGGAGCTAAGATCCCACAAGCCTTGGAGCCAAAAAACCAAAAACATAAAACAGAAGCACTATTGTAACAAATTCAATAAAGGCTTTAAAAAAAATGGTTCACATCAAAACAAAAAATATTAAAAAAGAAGCCACAGTAAAGAAAGGAAATAATAAGAACCAGAAATTGATGAAAAAAAGCACAGAAAAGCAATAGAGAAAATCAAGGACACCAAAAGATGGTTCTCTGCAAAGACCAATAAAATCAATAATTAAACATATATTTACTATATGACTCAGCCATTCCACTCTTGGGTATTTATTCAAGAGAAATTAAAACACACATCTATACTTGTACTCCAATATTTATAGTAGGTTTGTAATAACCTAAACCAGGAAATAACCTAAATGTCCATCAGTTGGTGAATGGATAAACAAATTGTGGAGTACATATGCAACAATGTTATGTGCTGAACTGTGTCCCTCCAAATTCATATGTTGAAGCCCTAAGCTCCAATACCTTAGAATGTGACTATATTTGAAGACAAGACCTTTAAAGAGGTGATTAAGGTAAACGAGGTCATTAGGATGGGTCCTAAAATGGTAGGACTAGTGTCCTTATAAGAAATGGAAATCTGGACACAAATATGTACAGAGGGGAGAACGTGAGGACAGAGAAGCACCATCTGCAAACCAAGTAGAGAAGCTCAGAAGAAACCTACCAACACCTTGATCTTAGACTTCTAGCCTACAGAACTATGAGAAAATAAATTTCTATTGCTTGAGCCACACAGTCTGTGGCACTTCACTGTGGCAGCCCTAGGAACCTAAAACAAATGGAATATCACTAGACAATCAACAGGACCAAGCTACTGATTCAAACAAGGAAATGAAGTCAAAAGCACAATGCTAACTGAAATAAGTCAGAAACAAAAGACTACATATCTTATAATTCCACATGAAATTCTTAAAAAGACAGAATTATATTGGATGCCAAGGGGGCAGGTGGAGAAGATGGACTGCAAAGGGGCATGAAGGAACTTTTTGGGTGATGGAAAAGTTCTATATCATGATTGTGGTGCTGGTTACACAGCTGTATACACTTGCCAAAAGTCACCAAATCCTACATATATAAAATTGGAGAAATTTATTGTGTATAAATTATACCTCAATAAACCTGATCCAAAAAACCCACCGGATTTCAGGGAGATGAGAAGGTGGGAGTGAGGACACACGCTGAGAACGTGCCCATAACTGAGGCATGCAGGGATGAAGCATAATGGTGATGGCACTGGCAGAAAGAAGGAGGAAATGGGCAGAAACAAAGCTCCAGAGACATCACAATGCGGTGCTGGCAAGAGAGCACTGTCAGAGGCTACGTGGTTTCAGTATGGAGGTGTCAACAGGCAAGAGCAGGACAGGATTTGAGCCTGGCACAGGACTTTCTGAGGGGTATTCCAAACCCACCAGGAAAAGCCCATGTCTGGTGTGTCTTCATTTTGCAGGACAAGAAGCAAAAGGGTGTGGGAATCAAAGGCAGATGTGGAGGGGCTTCCCTGGTGGCGCAATGGTTAAGAATCCACCTGCCAATGCAGGGGACACGGGTTCGAGCACTAGTCTGGGAAGATCCCTCATGCCGCGGAGCAACTAAGCCCCTGTGCCACTACTACTGAGCCTGCATTCTAGAGCCTGCGAGCCACAACTACTGAGCTCGTGTGCCACAACTACTGAAGCCCGTGCGCCTAGAGCCCATGCTCCGCAACAAGAGAAGCCACTGCAATGAGAAGCCCGTGCACTGCAACAAAGAGTAGCCCCCACTTGCCACAACCAGAGAAAAACCCGTGCACAGCAACGAAGGCCCAACACAGCCAAAAATAAATAAATAAATAAATTAAATAAATCAATTTATTAAAAAAAAAAAAAGGCAGATGTGGAAATAAAACTAGCGGAGGAGTCAGAACAGATCACAGAGGATGTCCCAGCAGAGCAGAACCCTTGACGTAGGATGAGACTGCTGGGAGAGGAGAGTACTTCGGAGAGTGGACCAGTTACTCAAAGACCTGAGAAGCTGGTATTTCAGAAATAATATCTGTGCACAAGAAGGGGAGTACCTCCCAAGGTGGCCACTCTCACACAGACACCACTCTTTCCTGAACCTTTTCAAGGTAAGTTGCAGACATCAGAACATCTCACCTTACATTCTTCAGCCTGTATCTCCAAAGGATGTTCTCTGACACAATCACAATGCCATGATCACACCCACGAAATTAAATATTCATACAACATGATCTAAGATACATTTTCAAGTTTTCTCAATCTTTCTAAATGCCTTTGACAGAATTTTTGGATCTATAACCCATCAAGGATCATGTATTGCATGTGCTTGTCATGTCTCCCAAATGTCTTATAGAACTACAGAACATTCTAATATTACAGAAGCTGGGCATATCTCACCATACATGTTTTACAGTCATTTCTACTTTTCAAGTGGTAAGTTAACAGAATTGCCAAATCCTAAAAAAATCAAAGGATTCTCAACCCTCCTGACCTTTCACCACCTCACACTGTCTTTATCAAGTGCACCTTTCTAAACACTACGATGAGTGGGGGTGGTTTAGGTGGTGGAACAAAATGAGAAGCAAAACCCAAAATCTGTAAAAGGAGAGATTTGCATCTCTCCCAGCTGCAGAAGTGGCCCCAGGGCCAATTACCTGTCGAGCCCACAGATCCTCTAAAACTCCAAGTTTTTCCATGAAGGCCCCATGTCAGGAGCTGGGTACAGAGGAAAAGCACACAGGGACGCACCCCCTACCACCACTCTGACCCCAGCACTGCAATGCAGCCCTTCCATCGGCTGTTCCACATCCTCCTACCTAATTCCATCCCGGAAAACTCCCCCAAACAAGGACCAACTGCCACAAACATCCCATGGGCCTGAGTGTGGAGATGAGTGAAGTGATCTCACGTGAGCTGTCACCTACTTGCTTGGGTGGCACTAGAACCACTCATCAGAGCTCCCAGCACAGTGCTGGGCACACAGCACAGTCCTCGGCAACACACTCCAATACCTTAGAATGTGACTATATTTGAAGACAAGAGGTAATTAAGGTAAACGAGGTCATTAGGATGCATGGCTGGACTGAATCAGGCTGGAACGTACACTCATGTTGATGGCACACCCCGGCGTCACCTGGACCTGTTCCCACGCGCAAAGCTTCTGAGGACTGGAGAGCAGGCCCCCCAGGTGGCGGGGAGGGGGGCGGGTGGGTCCTTGGATGACTGAAGATTCTGGGCGGCCGAAGGAAGGTGCCAACCCTCCCCATAAACAACGAAATGTTCAAAAAAGAAAAGACAGCCACTCACCTCGTACCTGCCTTCCAGAAGACCCTGACCCAATTTATCTTCTGGAATCTCTTTGAGGGGAAGAGCAGGGTCCTGAGAGGACGCAACTGGAAAGGAAAAATGCGTCAAGAGGGCTGCTCTGTCCACAGCCACCAGGCACCCCCAGCACGGGGAAAATGAAGGGGAGGCAGGAAGGGAGCCCCAACTTCGGCACAACCTGATAGGGCACCGGAGCTAATTCTGCTACTCAGTGTGTGAGTCACTCCCGTTACGGAGGAAAAGCGCCGCCATTCCCGTCCTCATCATCCCCGGGGTGCCCACGGTGAAGAGGAGGAGGCCTGAATCCGGGGCGCTTCCGGGAACCCAGCCCGCCCTCTCCGTGCAAATCCACAGGCCCACGGCTTGACGAGCCAACCGTACCTGCCTCCCGGGTCTCCGGGGCCTCCATGGCACCCTCCTTCAGCGGCCGCCCCGGGCGGGGGCGGGTCGGGTCCACCTCCCGGGGCTCAGAACACTCGCGCAGCCCCGCGGGGCCGGCCCGCGCCCCGGGTCAAGGTCAGGCGGGCACTGCAGGCGCCCCGCGCCCCGGGCTGTGCTCTCGCCCCATCGCTCACCCCACCAGCCCGTCACTGACGTTGTCGGGCCCGCGCGGGCCGGCCGGGCCTCGGGCTCTGCCGCCCGGCGCTGGGAGTCGCGCAGGTGGCACACAGGCCTGGGGCTGACGGGCTGACGAACCGACGGCCGGCCGGACGCGCGGCCGAGCTGACCCACCTCACACAGGACGGCGGCCGCCACAAAAGAGCTCCTGGCGGCAGTCGCGACACGTGCGCCTGCGCAGACCGGACGGGCACTACAACTCCCGGGACCCTTTGCGCCGCGCAGGGGTGGACTGCATTTCCCAGAGGGCGTCGGGGCCGGAGCCGCTCTGACGTCTAGCACGGACGAGCGTGTAGCACAGTCTTCTGGGAAGTGTAGTTAAGGGGCCAGGGACCCTGCGCTCTGGCCCCGCCCCCTCTCCCCCATTGCTGTGGAAAGCGCTTGCATCTCGGGGTGTGTGTGTGATGTGTGTTGTGTGTGTGTGTGATGTGTTTGGTGTGTGTGTGTGGTGTGATGTGTGTGGTGTGTGTGGTGTGTGGTGTGTGTGGTGTGTGGTGTGTGTGGTGAGTTTGGTCACACGCCTGGTGGGTGAGTGTGGAGAGTTTAGGTTGGGTAAGTGTGGAACATTGAGGGTGAGTGACCTCTGTGTGAGATGGACAGGGCTCCATGGGCACCTGCTGGGTCCTGACACTTGACCTACCAGTTGCCCCATCCCCAGGGATGGGAGTGGGTCCATTTCTCTTTGCTGGGAAGATGGCTTCCTTTGCTCGGGACCACCCAGAACTGGAGGGAAGGGGCCCTCAGGAAGGCCCAGCTCCTGCACTCGGCCCCTGGGCCTTTCTTCTGACAGAGGGGGAATGGGGTGGGGTAGAGTGAGGGTGGGGTTTGGGGGGAGGGGTCTGTAGACTCCCCAGCCTCCCCATCCTGGGTAGAGAGGCGGCCACCCTGAGGGTCCCGGAGTTCTGGGAGGGTGAGACCCCTACTGGGCTTGGCTGGGAACCTCCATGGTGAGGCCCGGGTGCTATGGGCACAGAAACAAGGACGAGGGTGGGGACGCCACAGGGCCGGAAAGGGTGGCTGCTCAATCCCAGGCCTTGCTGGGTGGGGACCCAAGGCCAGGGTGGCAGGTACTGAGCGGCTGTCCAGCTCGAAGAAGGGAGCAAGTGCCCTGTGCAGTCCAGGGCTGGAGGGGCCGTGGCATCCAGGGGCCTTACACTAAGACCCTCACTTTTCAAAATTGAGAAGTTAATCGATCCTGAGGAGAGGGTCGTGGGAACTTCTGATTTGGTCAGAAACCCGGCTTCTGAAGGGGGTCGGGGACGTGGCGGGGGGGACGTTCTTGTGGGCCTGAGCCCTTAACCTGTGGGATGTGATGCCACCCTGGGGTAGACAGTGTCAGAATCCAGTCGAATCCTCAGACACCCTACTGGGGTCGGAAACTTGCTTGTTATCATGGGGAAAATCCTCCACGCATTTGGTGACCAGAAGCGTCAGAAGTGAAGTGTTGTCTGTGAAGGGAAGGGAAAACACAGGGAAGAAAGACAAGTCGGGAACAACTGGGTTTTTTCCTACACAGGAAGGAACACACGGAGTTTTCCCCTTTACACCTTCTTGGGGACCAGGGGCGAGGCAGAGTGGTGGTGGCGGTGGTATCTGTGACCTGAGGATCAAGGAGCAGGACACACACTGGCCCCGAGGCAGGAAGCTGTTGGCATGGTGGGCAGGAGGGGGCGTGTCCCTGGGGGCAGGCCCAGAGCCTAGGCTCTGCAGGGAGTGGGGAGGAGCCCTTGGCTTGGAGGGTGAGGGCAGAGGGGGTTCTGATCAGACGTACTTTCTTTTTTTTTTTTTTTTTTTAAAGGCACATTTTAAAAAATAGATCTTTATTGGAGTATAATTGCTTCACAATACCGTGTTAGTTTCTGTTGCACAACAAGGCTAATCAGCCATATGCATACACATGTCCCCATATCCCCTCCCTCTTGAGCCTCCCTCCCATCCTCCCTATTCCACCCCTCTAGGTCATCGCAAAGCACCGAGCCAATCTCCCTGTGCTATGCTGCTGCTTCCCACCAGCCAACTGTTTTACACTTGGTAGTGTATAAAAGTCGATGCTACTCTCACTTCTCCCCAGCTTTGCCTTCCCACCCCATGTCATCAAGTCCATTCTCTATGTCTACCTCTTTATTCCTACCCTGCAACTAGGTTCATCAGTACCATTTTTTTTTTTTTAGATTCCATATATACACATTAGCATACGGTATTTGTTTTCCTCTTTCTGACTTACTTCACTGTATGACAGACTCTAGGTCCACCTACCCCACTACAAATAACTCAATTTCCTTTCTTTTTATGGCTGAGCAATATTCCATTGTATATATATACCACGTCTTCTTTATCCATTCATCTGTCGATGGACATCTAGGTTGGTTCCATGTCCTGGCTATTGTAAATAGTGCTGCAATGAACATTGTGGTGCATGTCTCTTTTTGAATTATGGTTTTCTCAAGGTCTATACCCTGCAGTGGGATTGCTGGGTCATATAGTAGTTCTATTTTTAGTTTTTTAAGGAACCTCCATACTGTTTTCCATAGTGGTTGTATCAATTTACATTCCCACCAACAGTGTAGGAGGATTCCCTTTTCACGACACCCTTTCCAGCATTTAATGTTTCTAGCTTTTTTGATAATGGCCATTCTGACCCGTGTGAGGTGATACCTCATTGTAGTTTTGATTTGCATTTCTCTAATAATTAGTGATGTAGAGCATCTTTTCATATGCCTCTTGGCCATCTGTATGTCTTCCTTGCTGAAATGTCTATTTAGGTCTTCTGCCATTTTTTAACTGGACTGTTTGTGTTTTTGATATTGAGCTCCATGAGCTATTTGTATATTTTGGAGATTAATCCTTTGTCCGTTGTTTCATTTGCAAATATTTTCTCCCATTCTGAGGGTTGTCTTATTGTCTTGTTTATGGTTTCTTTTGCTGTGCAAAAGCTTTTAAGTTTAATTAAGCAAGTCCCATTTGTTTATTTTTGTTTTTATTTCTGTTACTCTAGGACGTGGGTCAAAAAAGATCTTGCTGTGGTTTATGTCAAAGACTGTTTTTCCTATGTTTTCCTCTAAAAGTTTTATAGTGTCTGGTCTTACATTTAAGTCTTCTTATTGAAGAGGCTGTCTTTTCTCCATTGTATGTTCTTGCCTCCTTTGTCATAAATTAGGTGCCCATATGTGAGTGGGTTTATCTCTGGGCATTCTATCCTGTACCATTGATCTATATTTCTGTTTTTGTGCCAGTACCATACTGACTTGATTACTGTAGCTTTGTGGTATAGTTTGAAGTCAGGGAGCCTGATTCCACCAACTCTTTTTCTTTCTCAAGATTCCTTTGGTTATTCGGGGTCTTTTGTGTTTCCATACGAATTGTAAGATTTTTTGTTCTAATTCTGTGAAGAATGACATTGGTAGTTT
>NC_041232.1:1652023-1706596 GCF_002837175.3 Physeter macrocephalus | reverse complement strand
GTGGTAAATGGGAGTGTTTCCTTAATTTCTCTTTCTGATTTTTTGTTGTTGGTGTATAGGAATGCCAGAGATTTCTGTGCATTAATTTTGTACCCCACAACCTTACCAAATTCATTGATTAGTTCTAGTAGTTTTCTGGTGGCATGTTTAGGATTTTCTACGTATAGTATCATGTCATCGGCAAATAGTGACAGTTTGACTTCTTCTTTTCCAATATGTATTCCTTTTATTTCTTTTTATTGTCTGATTGCTGTGGCTAGGACTTCCAAAACTATGTTGAATAAGAGTGGTGAGAGTGGACATCCTTGTCTGGTTCCTGATCCTAGTGGAAATGCTTTCAATTTTTCACCATTGAGTATGATGCTTGCTGTGGGTTTGCCATATATGGCCTTTATTATGTTGAGGTAGGTTCCCTTTATGCCCATTTTCTGGAGAGTTTTTATCATAAATCGGTGTTGAATTTTGTCAAAAGCTTTTTCTGCATCTACTGAGATGATCATATGGTTTTTATTCCTTAATTTGTTAATGTGGTGTATCACATTGATGGATTTTCGTATATTGAAGAATCCTTGCATCCCTGGGATAAATCCCACTTGATCATGGTGTATGATCCTTTTAATGTGCTGTTGGATTCTGTTTGCTAGTACTTTGTTCAGGATTTCTGCGTCTATGTTCATCAGTGATATTGGTCTATAATTTTCTTTTTTTGTGATATCTTTTTCTGGTTTTGGTATCAGGGTGATGGTACCTTCATAGAATGAATTTGGGAGTGTTTCTCCCTCTGCAAATTTTTGGAAGCGTTTGAGAAGGATCTGTGTTAGCTCGTCTCTAAATGTTTGATAGAATTCGCCTGTGAAGCCATCTGGTCCTGGACTTTTGTTTGTTGGAAGATTTTTTAAAAAAAATAAATTTATTTATTTATTTTTGGCTGTGTTGGGTCTTCGTTGCTATGCACGGGCTTCTCATTGTGGCGGCCTCTCTCGCTGCAGAGCATGGGCTCTAGGGGCGCAGGCTTCAGTAGTTGTGGCTCTTGGACTCTGGAGCGCAGGCTCAGCAGTTGTGGCGCACGGGCTCAGCTACTCTGCGGCATATGGGATCTTCCCGGACCAGGGCTCAAACCCGTGTCCCCTGCATTGGCAGGCGGACTCTTAACCACTGCGCCACCAGGGAAGTCCCTGTTGGAAAATTTTTAATTATGGTTTCAATTCATTACTTGTGACAGGTCTGTTTATATTTTCTAATTCTTCCTGGTTCAGTCTTGGAAAATTGTACCTTTCCAAGAATTTGTCCATTTCTTCGTGGCTGTCCATTTTGTTGGCATATAGCTGTTTGTACTAGTCTCTTATAATCCTTTGTATTTCTGCAGTGTCAGTTGGGATTTCTCCTTTTTCATTTCTAATTTTATTTATTTATTATTATTTTTTAATTAATTAATTTACTTTTGGCTGCATTGTGTCTTCGTTGCTGCATGCGGGCTTTCTCCCTAGTTGTGGTGAGCGGGGGCTACTCTTCATTGCGGTGCGCAGGCTTTTCATTGCGGTGACTTCTCTTGCTGCAGAGCATGGGCTCTAGGTGCATGGGCTTCAGTAGTTGTGGCTCGCAGGCTCTAGAGCACAGGCTCAGTAGCTGTGGTGCACGGGCTTAGTTGCTCTGCGGCATGTGGGATCTTCCCAGACCAGGGCTCGAACCTGTGTCCCCTGTATTGGCAGGCAGATTCTTAACCACTGTGCCACCAGGGAAGTCCCCCCTCTGATTGATTTGCGTCCTCTCCCTTTTTTTCCTGATGAGTCTAGATAAGGGTTTATCAATTTTGTTTATCTTCTCGAAGAACCAGCTTTTACTTTTATTGCTCTTTGCTCTTGTTTTCTTCATTTCTATTTCATTTATTTCTGCTCCGATCTTTATGATTTCTTTCCTTCTACTGACTTTGGGTTTTCTTTGTTCTTCTTTCTCTAGTTGTTTTACGTGTAGTGTTAGATTGTTTTTGTTTTTTAAAAATAATAAATTTATTTATTTATTTATTTTTGGCTGTGTTGGGTCTTCGTTTCTGTGCGAGGGCTTTCTCCAGTTGCGGCGAGCAGGGGCCACTCTTCATCGCAGTGCGCGGGCCTCTCACTGTTGCGGCCTCTCCTGTTGCGGAGCACAGGCTCCAGACGTGCAGGCTCAGTAGTTGTGGCTCACGGGCTTAGTTGCTCTGCGGCATGTGGGATCTTCCCAGACCAGGGCGCGAACCCGTGTCCCCTGCATTGGCAGGCAGATTCCCAACCACTGCACCACCAGGGAAGCCCGGTCAGATTGTTTATTTGAGATTTTTCTTCTTCTTTTAAAGAATTTATTTATTTAATTTATTTATTTTTGGCTGCTTTAGTTCTTCGTTGCTGTGCGCGGCTTTCTCTAGTTGCAGTGAGCAGGGGCTACTCTTTGGTGCAGTGCACGGGCTTCTCACTGCGGTGGCTCCTCTTGTTGCAGAGCACAGGCTCTAGGCATGTGGGCTTCAGTAGTTGTGGCTCACAGGCTCTAGAGCGCAGGCTCAGTAGTTGTGGTGCATGGGCTTAGTTGCTCTGCGGCATGTGGGATCTTCCTGGGCCAGGGCTCAAACCTGTGTCCCCTGCATTGGCAGGCGAATTCTTAACCACTGCACCACCAGGGAAGCCCTGAGATTTTTCTTGTTTCTTGAGGTGAGATTGAATTATTATAAACTTCCCTCTTAGAACTGCTTTTGCTGTGTCCCATAGGTTTTGGGTCACTGTGTTTTCATTGTCATTTGTTTCTATGTATTTTTAAAATTTCTTCTTTGATTTCTTCAGTGATCTCTTGGTTATTTAGTAGCACACTGCTTAGCCTCCATGTATTTGTGTTTTTCACAGTTTTTTTCCTGTAATTGATTTCCAATCTCATAGCATTGTGGTCAGAAGAGATGCTTGATACGATTTCAATTTTCTTAAATTTTCCGAGGCTTGATTCGTGACCCAAGATATGATCTATCCTGGAGAATGTTCCATGTGCAATTGAGAGGAAAGTGTATTCTGCTACTTTTGGGTGGAATGTTCTATAAATAGCAATTAGATCTATCTGGTCTATTGTGTCATTTAAAGCTTGTGTTTCCTTATTTATTTTCTGTTTGGATGATCTGTCCATTGGTGTAAGTGGGGTGTTAAAGTCCCCTGCTATTACTGTGTTACTGTTGATTTCTCCTTTCATGGCTGTTAGCATTTGCCTTATGTATTGGGGGTGCTCCTATGTTGGGTGCATAAACATTAAAATTGTTATATCCTTCCTCTTGGATTGATCCTTTTATCATTATGTAGTGTCCCTTCTTATCTCTTTTAACAGTCTTTATTTTAAAGTCTATTTTATCTGATACGAGTATTGCTACTCCAGCTTTCTTTTGACTTCCGAATTCTCTTAGCTTTTGTTTGTCTGAAAAGCTTTTGACTTCTCCATCGAATCTGAATGAGATCCTTGCTGGATACAGTAATCTTGGTTGTAGGTTTTTCTCTTTCATCACTTTAAGTATATCCTGCCACTCCCATCTGGCCTGCAGAGTTTCCACTGAAAAATCAGCCGATAACCTTATGGGGATTCCTTTGTATGTTATTTTTCTCTTGCTGCTTTTAGTATTTTTTCTTTGAATTTAATTTTTATTAGTTTGATTAATGTGTCCTGGTGTGTTTTTCCTAGGATTTATCCTGTATGGGACTCTCTGTGCTTCCTGGACATGGGTGACTATTTCCTTTGCCATGTTAGGGAAGTTTTCCACTGTAATCTCTTCAAGTATTTTCTCAGACCCTTTCTTTTTCTCTTCTTCTTCTGGGAGCCTGATAATTCGAATGTTGGTACATTTAGTGTTGTCCCAGACGTCTCTGAGATTGTCTTCAATTCTTTTCATTCTTTTTTCTTTATTCTGTTTCTCAGCAGTTATTTCCACCATTTTGTCTTCCAGTTCACGTATTCGTTCTTCTGCCTCCATTATTCTGTTATTGATTCCGTCTAGTGTATTTTTCATTTCAGTTATTGTGTTGTTCATCTCTGTTTGTTCTTTAGTTCTTCTATATCTTTGGTAAACATTTCTTGTATTTTCTCAATCCGGGTTTCCATTCTATTTCTGAGATTCTGGATCATCTTTACTATCATTACTCTGAATTCTTTTTCAGGTAGATTGCCTATTTCCTCTCCATTTATTTGATCTTGTAGGTTTTTATCTTGCTCCTTCATCTGTGACATATTTTTTTGCCATCTCATTTTTTTCTTTTAATGAGTGGGATTGTGTTCCTGTCTTACTGGTTGTTTGGCCTGAGGCTTCCAACACTGGAGTTTGTAGGCTATTGGGTAGAGCTGGATCTTCGTGCTGAGATGAGGAACCCTGTGAGACCTCACTCAAATGAATATTTCCTGGGGTCTGAGGTTCTCTGTTAGTCCAGTGGTTTGGACTCGGATCTCCCACTGCAGGAGCATCCCCCAACCCTGGGCTTGTGAATCAAGATCCTGCAAGCCCCATGGGGTGGCAAAAAAAAGAAAAATAACAAAGTAAAAAATAAAATTAGACTAGGAAACTAACAGATATGTTAGAAAGAATGTAAAAATTAAAAAACAGATGAATCAACAACTGGAAGGTACATCAGTACCACAGTAGTAAAAAAGAGGAGGAGGGAAAGGAAAAAAAAAGTGGGTGGGGGGGGTGATGTACAGAGCGGGGCCTAAGCAAGGGTGAGGTTTGGGTGGTGGGCAGGGCCAATGCTCAGTACTCACAAGGCTGGAAAAGGCCCTGGAGGCTGTGGGGGGTGGGACTTAGGCTCAAGGAATAGAAGGGGCCCAGGGTGCCCCCCACCTAGGTCTCAGAGAGCAGGGGACCTCACCTGGGAGCACAGCAGGCTTCCTGGACTCAAGGGGACGGGGCAATCACCCTCCACTCCTCTCCTGCTCCTCCTGCAGGGCCCCTCCCGCCTGCCTCTCCTGATCTCCCTGGCCTCCCTCCTATGCCCCCAAGGACCCATGCAGCCTAGAGGGGGCTTGGAGGGCAGGGGACCGGTCTGGGAGCTCAGCAGTATCCCCATGCCCAAATGGGTGGGGCCAACCCCCTCCGCCCCTCTCCTGCTCCTCCCTCAGGGCCCCTCCCGCCTGCCTCTCCTGATCTCTCCAGCCTCAGGGGCGCTGGTCTTGCCTGGCCTCCACTGACGTCCTACCGGTTTACTTTGGGGTTCCTCCCGTCTCCTTGGGGGTCAGAGTCCCCCACTAGTGCCCGGCAGGTGCCCTAGTTGTGGGGAGACGCTAACTCTGCATCTTCCCACACTGCCATCTTGACTCCTCCCTCACAGGAACATTTATTTATTTATTTATTTATTTATGGCTGCATTGGGTCCTTGTTGCTGCACCAGCTTTCTCTAGTTGCAGTGAGCGGGGGCTACTCTTCGTTGCGGTGTGTGTACTTCTCATTGCGGTGGCTTCTCGTTGAGGAGCATGGGCTCTAGGCGTGCAGGCTTCACTAGTTGTGGCACACGGGTTCAGTAATTGTGGCTCACGGGCTCTAGAGCTCAGTAGCTGTAGCACATGGGCTTAGCTGCTCCGCCGCATGTGGGATCTTTCCAGACCAGGGATCAAACCCGTGTCCCCTGTGTTGCCAGGTGGATTCTTAACCACTGCGCCACCAGGAAAGTCCCCAGACGTAGGTTTAACAGGCTTGCCTGGGAAGGTCAGGGCCAAAGCCAAGGACTGGAGAAGTGAGGCCGGTGGGGGTATGGTGGCTCTGTCTGGGGGCCAGTGCAGCAGCAAGAAGAGCCAGGTTCTGGGGTGGCCAGGAGGGTGTGAGTGGAAGGGCACAGCCAGCTCTGTCAGTGCTGCTAAGAGATCAAAGATGAGGACAGAGAGGTGACCTTTGGCCACAGGGAGGTGGAGGGGCTCCTGATGGGGCCCAGCCCCGTTCACCAGGAATGATGAGACGAGGTCCATCCCAGGGGCCAGTCGAATGGAGACCCTGGCTCAGCTGGCAAGAGAAGGGGGACCCTGAGGACCCCTTCATGGGCAGCATGCCCATCCGAGGCGGCCCTCCCTGCTCTGCCCCATCTGTGGGTGGAAGGGCGATGCACAGAGTGGTGACTGGCCTCAGCTGTCCAAGGTTGGGGAGCTTGTCCCACTGAGAGCCAAGGCTGGGCCCTCGGGACACACACAGATGCTGGCATGCCTGATGCCCACCTGGGGCAGGCTGGGGGGCCAGGGGCCCAGCCCAGACTGGTCAGAGCTACTCCAGGCTGCTGATGCCAGGACCAGGCAAACAAAGCCATTACCAGGTAATGAACTCATTACTGAGGTCAGGCAAGGTCAATACCGGGTAATGAGTTGCCCCCCACAGAGCCACCTGACCCAGAACAGTTCCCAGGGAACGCCTGGGCAGCTAGAGCCACCAGGAGGCCATGGCACAGTTCCAGGCCTGGTGGGCAGGGGGTGTTCAGGGGCAAGGTGTGCCCGAGTCCAGCACCCACAGGAAGCCCCGTTCCAGCACTAGGATCCAGAGTGAGTCACTTCCCCTCTCTGACCCTGTCTTTAAAGGAGGGACCTTAGGCCTCAGGCCTCCCCTGGCCGCTGCACGCCCTCCCGCCTCTGTCGCCTCTGCACCCTCACCATCTCCTGGCCAGCAGAGACTCGTCCTGGGCTCTGACAGGGGTGGGGGTGGGGTGGGGAGAGACAGGCGAGGCCACAGGGACCACCAGTGGCCCGTGAGGCAGGATGAAGCTGCCCAGAACTGTGCTGAGCGATGGCTTGAGCCAGACCTGCCGGCTTAGTCCACCGAGGTCCCACAACGTGGCCTGCACTCTGGGGGCTGAAGGGCACCATAGCCTTCCCTTCCCTAGAGCCCAGGGCCCGTGGTCCAGGCCCCCGCCAAGATGGCTTGCTCACCCTCCAAAGGCCCAGCCAGTCTGGCCAGATGGAGAGCACAGCCCCTACCCTAGAGCCCCGGGCCACACCGCCCCTTCCAGGACCAGCTCTAAAACTAACCCCCATCCCACCCGGTGGGTGGCCTGCACAGAGGTCCTGTCCTCCTTGGGGCCTTGCCTGGTGTGCCCCCCGCAACACAGGCCCTCAGATCCCGCCGGCTTCAGGACTGCCACCTGCCTCGCCACGTCCCCCGCTTTGCCAAGAACCTGGTGGGCCTTCAACTGCAGAAGACAAAGACCTCTGTGCCCTCAGCACCCACACCCCCTCTACCTCGTGCGGTTGGGGACCTGGGGACCTGCATTACCAGATGCTCCCCTGAGGACTATGAGGCTACAGTCACACGGCTGCTCCCTACAACCCCCAAGGCCACCAGAGCTCCTCCAACATGCAATGCCCTCTTGGCTCCCGACTGCCCTCAGGCTCTGGGAAAGAAAACCTCCCGCCTAGGTGGCTGCCAGGGTTTAATTGCAACAGACTGCAAGGGTGACCACCCCCTTCTCTGGGCAGAGGCTGAGCCCAGGGCGGTCTCTCCTCCCTGAGTTAATGAGCAGCTACTCACCCACCTTGCCTGGTGGGAGGGCTGGCCTGAAGGCACAGAGCCCGGCTGGGACAGCCCGGGGGGGTCGGTGGCTTCCCACAGACACGGCTGGCCTGGCCCCTGGCACACAGAGAGGGACAGGATTGGGGAGGAGCTGGGCCTGTCAGCATCCCCGTGCAGGGAGCCCCCTGGCAGGCTGGCTTCAGGGCTGTGAGGAGCTTCCGAAAGGACCTGGAAAGCAGGTCTGTGTGCAGCCCCCCACCCAGCAGCTCTGTCCCCTGAAGGGACAACAGCCACTTGGCTCTGACCAGCCAGCTCCGGCCAGGGCACTCCAACCTGGCTCCGCACCGCAGGCCTCACCTGCGCCCTGGCCTCTCCACTGATGAACATGGGGCCAGGGTCACCACAACTTGCTTCCTGATCCTGACTGAATTTGACCTCTGGGGATCAGAATCGTGCTGACCACCCCTGCCTGTTCGCCCCAACCAACACATCTGCAACTCCCCTCAGGACCCATGGGGTCCTCAGGGCCTCCAGTCCCAGTCTGTCTTTGCTCCTATCACACCCCCTCCTTCGGCCTCTGTCTTCCCCAGGCCCAGGCTGCCTGGGCAGCCCACTCTAGGCCCTCCTGGCTCTCACATCCCTAACTGCTGGTCGGCAAATCTGGACTCCCTCCCACACCCTCTCCCACCCTCTCGGCCTCCCTGCCGTCCCCTCCTGGGGACCTGAGGGCCTCCTGCATTTCACAGGTAAGGCTCAGAGAGGGCAGAGCCCTCAGGTCACACAGCCAGGCTCCAGCAGGCCTGGAGAGGAATGCTGGGCTCTTGTGTCAGTCGTACTTTAATTATGGAGGGGAGGGTGGTGGCGGGTACGGTTAACAAGGCTCTAGGGAACAGCAGAGCCAGAGGCTGGAGGTCCTGAGCGGCCAGGTGACTCAGCAGGAAAGGAGGGTCAGAGGGGTTGACAGAGCACCAAATTCTCCCCTCTCCCTGCACCTTCCAGAGCGACAGCCTCCAGTGAATGAATGAACCGAGGGGATCCAGGCCTCTTCACAGTGGCCTGGGGCCAAGGCTGCCCAAGAACAGGGTCGACGACACCCCCAATCTCACACACACACGCACACATGGGCACAGAGCTGCAGAGAGGGTAGGCCCCGGTGGGCCCTGGGGACACAGGCTCCAGTGGCTGTCTTGCCATCTCCCCTCCCAGCCCAGCCTGGATCCACGCCAGGCCCTCCCTCCCCACAATTTGCTGGGGAGGTCCCAGGGCATCCAGAGTCCTAACTAGCCCCTTGGGTGCTGTGAGCACAACATGTTGGCAGGGGATACTGCCTTCCAGAGAGGCCCACAGCACACTGCCCACGGCCCTGTGATGGGCACGGGCAGCAGTGCGTGTGCCAAGGCACCAGGGTGAGAATAAATGGGTGCAGTGGTAAGGTGGGAGGGACAGGAAAGCCAGCAGGGATGGCCGTGAGGGCTTTGAATGCCAGGCAAAGGAGGTGCACAGCTGGCCAGGGGTGGGGTGGCCCCACCCGGGACTCTCAGCCCGATTCATTCACCCAAGGACTTCATCCAACATCCAGCCTGCTCAGCACCACTGGGCCTGTACTCGGGATCCTACTGTGGATGGAGGTGGACAGAGAACAGAGCCATTTAATCATGATTGCGAGGGTGCTGTGGGGGAGGGGCCTGAGTTCCCTGGTAGGGGGTGAGATGGTCAAGGAAGGCTGCCCTGGAAAAGTGGGATGAGTGGGAGCAGCCAGGCGAGGGGGAGCCAGGCCAGACAAACAGCCTAGGCAAAGGCTTAGGGGGTGAAGACAGTCACTGGGTTAGAGGAGGAAGAGGACAGGGCCAGTGCACAGACAGCAGTGAGGGATGGGCTGGACCTCCAGCAGCCTCTTGAAGGCAGGGGCCCAGCAGAGAGCAATGGGGATCTTGAATTCAGGGGCAGAAGTGCATGTTGTGTGTGAGCTGTAGGGGAGCAGTGCAGAGATAGCAGCCTGGACTGTGGTATGGGAGGAGGTGGCCCCAGCCAGCGAGGAGGGCTTCAGGCCGTGACCACACCTGCCTTCCCCTGACTGTGATGGGGACTGTGGCTTTGAGCAGAGTATGTGAGCTCGGTTCTCCACTTGGGGTTGGGCGCTTCCACGTCCCCATCACCTCTGCCCAGAAGCCTGTTCAAGCCCCTTGTTGGGACCCACTGACAGCGCAGCACCGTGGGCAAGTCCTGCACACTCAAGCCTTTGGCGTCGTTCCACCGGTTCCCCATTCGCCCAGGTTTCAGCCCTGCCGGGGTTCCGCGGGCCCCAGACCAGATTCCCCGAGGTCTTGGTCGTTCCCACAGCCGTCCCAGAGGCCCTCTCCAGGGAGCATCTCCTGGGCCCCATTGATCGCTAGCCCGGGGCGAGGGCCTGGCGCGCCACCGTCACCGGCCGCGGGGCTTTGCTACCTGGGACCGGCCAGGTGGCTCGTGGAGCGTGGCTTGGAGCGAGAAGGGTCCTCCGACGCCGCCGGCTAGCGCTCTGGTATCGGAAGGAGCTGGGGAGTCCGGCTGGCTCCGCGCAGCTGGAGCCAGAGTCCGGGCGGGGTAAGGGTCCGGGACAGGGGTATGTCAGCCTCCGGGAGTGAGCGCAGCGGGAGAGCCCAAGGTCTCCTCTGGCTGGGGGAGGTGGGTGCAAGTGTATTTTCTTGAAGGGTCTCAGGGAGGAGGCCGGGCCTTCATGCACTGGGGTGGAGAGTGTGACCCACACACCAAGTGACAGACACCGGGGACACGTGGGCTGCTGGGACACTGTCACCTGGACACAAGTTCACTCAGGACAGTGTCACTCGGATGTACAAGCACATTCTACCGTGGGCCCTGGACAGCAGCCTAACTCTAGCCAGCTTCACTCCCCTGACAGTCGGGCCCACCCTCTACTGGACAGCGTTGCCTGGACACAGCGCATCTGGTCAGCGCCCCCTGGACTCTCAGCTTTGCTTTGACAGTGACACGAAGGCCGCTTACCTTAAGTAGCCTCACCGCAGGCAGTCACCCGACAGCAGTGTCTCTCCAGTGTCAACCTACATCAGACTCCACAGCCCACCTTCCCGGAGTGTCGCCTGGGTCGGGTCTCACCTGGTACAGACAGCCCTTCACTCACTGTCCCTGTCACCAGGACCCACCACTCTGTGCTGTAGAGCTGGGATCCAGCAGCTTCTCACCTCCTGGCCTCTGGGAAATGGCAGCTGGAGGCATCACTAAACCACACAGTGTCTGGGGTGGTAAGCCAGCTCATTTGTAAAATAAAATAGTAATCTTAGGCTTTAGCAGGTGGAGTTTCTCCTTCTATCTCATCGGGGGATTCAGGCATAACGTGTAGGATGGGAGTGGGGGTGCCTTCTCTCCGAGAGGGATCTGGGGAGGTCTGGGGTTCTGGATGGGGTCTGGGACTGGCTGTGGTGGGGTCGGGAAGGGTGGTACGGGAGGCCTCCGTGGGAGCTGCGGTGCGCCCAGTCGGCCCCCCTCCCCCCAGCCAAAGGAGGCCAAGGTCACTCTGTGAGTCGTTTATTGCGGGAAGGTGGTCGTGTCTACATCCTAGGGCCCCTGCCAGAGCCACAGGCTGAGCCCCAGGCCCAGGAGAGCCCCGTGCCCTCGGGCCGGGGTGGGGGCTGCCGCGCGGACCGAGGCGCTTGGGGGAAGCTACAACCCTGCGTACGCCGAGAGGCTGCTGCGGCCGGAAGTTCTCCGTGAGCGGCGCGGGGCGGGAGCTGGGGGGCCCGGCCTGAGCCACGACGATCCGGAACTGGGCCACCTGAGGGTGTGGGGCGGAGGCGGTCAAGGCGCGGCGCACGGGAGGGCGGGGCGCTTGGGGGAAGCTACAACCCTGCGTACGCCGAGAGGCTGCTGCGGCCGGAAGTTCTCCGTGAGCGGCGCGGGGCGGGAGCTGGGGGGCCCGGCCTGAGCCACGACGATCCGGAACTGGGCCACCTGAGGGTGTGGGGCGGAGGCGGTCAAGGCGCGGCGCACGAGAGGGCGGGGCGGGGCGGCTCGGGGGTGGGGGGGAGGGGCGGGGTCTGTACCTGCGCGCGCCCGATGGGGACCGTGTCCTCGAAGACCGTCCAGAGCACCACGGGCCCGCAGGTCAGCGACCCCGCGTAGCGGTAGAAGCGCGAGAGGCCAGAGGCGCCCAGCAGCAGCGAGGCCAGCGGGAAGGTGGACGCCAGGTTCACGGAGGCCCCTGGGAGAGAGACGGCGGCGGCTCGGAACCAACCTCCCTGTGTCCGGCCGCCCCGCTCCCGCCGCGAGGAACCGCGCCCCTCACCGCGTGCAGACACGTTCTTCAGGCCCGACAGACGGCCGAAAAGTTGGCGTTGTCAGAGTCCTGATCCTGGGAAGGGGGCTCCAAGTGACAGGGGCTCGAGCGGGGGTCTAAAAGGGGGGGAACACTGAGGGGGATGTAGGGGAGACTAAGTGGAAACAGAGGTGAAGGGGGTTTGCTGGGGGGAGGGCCACCCCCACTGACCCTGCAGGTCCACGACTTCTCACTGGCCACAACCCCTCACAGAACCCGTTCATCCTATAAAGCCTCTAGGGGCCCCAATGCCCACCCAAGATTACACAGGCCACCTGCCCCCTCTACAGACCCCCATGGACCGCCTTTCTTGAAAGCAGGCTGTCACACAGCAGCCCCCCTCCCTTCCAGGAGGCACACGCCCCTCCCTCACTGTCAAGAGCACGGCCAGCACTGCCAGACCATCAGGGTGAACTCGGGCTTCCCCTATGCTCTGGTACCGGGTGTTCATCTGGACCACGTGCATCTGGGGAGACCCAGATTATGGGAAGTACCCAGCTACTCCCACCAGGCTGCCCTGGCCTCCATGGGGAACTCCCGCCACCCCTCCCCATGACCAGGCCCACCTCCATGGGGCGGTGCTGCCCGTCCAGGCTGTGCTCTGAGCCTGCTCGCCCGGGGCCCCCGCCAGTGGTAGGGCAGCTGCAGGGCACGGTAGGCTGGTGGTGGCAGCCTGGCGCCCTGCATCTCCAGCAGGATCTGCGGGCAAGTGTCCGTGCGGAGCACTGAGGGGGAGGGAACAAATGACACCCTGTCTTTCCCCCACTCAGCTGCCCTCGTGCCATTAGGGCACAAGGTGCGAGCAAAGATACCCCCTCAGGCCAGTCTGCCCCCTGGCTGGGCCTCTTTGGAACTATGACACCCTGGGTGTCCAGGCCCCTCTGCTGGCCGGCCAGGTGGGGCTCCACAGACTGCAGTGGAAACCCCCGACCCTGCACGGAGGGGAGAAGGCAGCCTCCCGTGGCGGGGGTCCTGATCCACCTCAGCTATGCGATTGTTGGGGGTTGTGGTGACTCCAGGAGTTCTGACCTCTGGGTACGCCCTGACTTCTGGTCCTTGGGGACAATGGCTGATTGCTACTGGTAGGGGGTTCCTGGCACCTCTATGTGGGGGTTCCAGACCTCCATTGGGGGATGTCTTGACCACCGTGTGTGGAGCTTCCTGTGCCATTTATGGAGATTTTGATTTCTGTGGGGGCATTCCCATTCTTATGTAGAAGCTCTTAATCCATCTGTAGGGATTCCTGACCCTTGTGGGGGGGTCCTTGGTCTCTGTAGGGTGTCTCATCTCCTGTGTGGGGATCCTGATCCTTGTGCAGGGGATTGCTGTCCCTGTCTGTGGGAGGGGGGGGGGCCTGACCCAGGGTGCTGACCTGTATGACCATCATTCTCCAGGGTCCACAGGCCTGGAGGTGCTGAGTCGTAGCCTTGGAAGATGAAGGGTCCAAGGGTGGGGTCCTGCTGGACCCGGTGAAGGTTGATGTTGATGGGGGACTGGCCTGGGCCCCCACAGGCTGGGGCCATCTCCTTCCAGTGGGTGGGGCCTGGGGGAACAGGTCTAGGTCTCTAGGGGGGGCTGAGACATGGGGGTGCACAAAGGTGGCCTCCCCACACACACACCCAGGGAAGAGCCCCCACCTGACATGTCACAACTGCCACCCCCCAAACCTGGCCTGGCCATAGTGTTTGCAACACCATCACAGGTACAGCCCCTGCAGGCAGCTGCTCCACAGAGAAGGGGCCTGGGAAAGTCTCCTGGCACCCGGCCACATGCCAACTTTGGGGACCTCCACGACCTGCTCACACGTGGGCTGGCCACACGGCACGCTTATGGGTCCCACCTGATGTGAGCAGCTTGGCACACACAGCAGGACTGGAGAGCACAGCAGCCACAGACCCGGACACACACACAGCGGGACAGTCATACACACACTGCGGGCTCCCAATCACTGCGACCCAGGACTACAGACAGAAAACCCGCAGAGACCACAGAAGTGCAGTGGACACAGGACACAGACCAATGCCACACAGTCTCACACAACACTCTGTCCTCACCACACTTTGGGTTCTGGGAGTCGTAGCACCAGGCACCTGCAGACGGTGGGAAGGGACTGGGCTGACGCAGGCCATCTGGGCCCTGAGCGCCACCCCAGCCAGGGTCCAAGGGTGGGAGCACAGGGCTTTGGCCAGTGGACGCCAGGCAGACCCTATTCTCCTGTCGCCCCAATTCCAACCTCTCCTCCCCAAAAGACGCCCCCCCCCACTAGGGGCAGGGCCTAAAGCGGAGAAGAGGGAGCGTCCGGGTAGGGTAGGGCAGAGCAGAAAGGCAGGGTCCTTGTGCTCACCTTCCGAGTCAGCGCGCACCACCAGCGGCACGGCGAGGAAGGCGAATGCCAAGCCCGGGGACCGCATGGTGCGGCAGTAAGTGGCGGAGTACGCGGGCCGAGGAAGCCAGCGAGGCGGCGAATTTATCAGCGGTGTGAGTTAGGGGCGTAGCTGAGTCCTGGGGTCTCCAGGCGCGGGGAGGGTCGGAGGAGCGGCGCCTCCAGTGGGGAAACAGCTGGAGCTTGCCAAGCACTCGCTCTGATCCCGGGGCGGGGACGGCTGCCAGCAACAAACGCCGGCGTCGACCCAAGCTGCACGCTTTCACGGACCCCCCCACCCCCAACTATTCCTGGGTGGGGGGATGCTATTATTATGCCCATTTACAGATGAGGTAATGGAGGCTGGAGACCAGGAGTGACACGCCAAGGCCACCAGAAAGGACAAAGTTCGAGGGAGATGGCACCTTGGATTCCAGTGCCTTGACTTGGGGGGCTGGGGTGGGGAGGACGCCCCAAGACCACAGCCTCTATCCTACCAGCGCACCCCTGCGGACCAAAGCGTCTGGGAAGCCGCTGCTTCCTCCGCTCCGCCCCGCCCCGGTGGGACCCCGGCTTCCGCAGCAGTTTCGGAGGTCCCGGCGCCCAGCGGACCCCAGGCTGTGGCCCGAGCCCCAGTCGCTCTCTTGGAAAGCGGGGTTCCGATTTCCCCGCCCCGCGAGTGGCCAGGAGCGAAGACGACGCACCGGAATGCGCTCGGCGGGCTCGCCCGCCAGGCGCTGTCCGCGGTGCTGACCGGACAGCCCGCCGCCCCGCAGGTGTTCAGGCCCGAGGGCCGCCTCCCCAAGCCCCCAGGGGCCGCACCAGTGCCTTTCCTAAACCAAACCCTTGCCCGCCCAGCGCGAGGACCCACCGGAGGCTGAGTCCCCTGGGCGCCCTCTTTCCTCACATCAGGAACTGAGAAATTATTGAAAAGACCACGGTCAGAGAACGGAAGGGACAGGTGTCTCAGAACCCCACGCCTGCCCTGGCTTCTAGAGGTGGCCCAACTCCTCCACGCAGCCACCACTGCACCTGTCCCTCGGCCCCAACTTGGCTGGAGCCTCCTGCTCCAGCTGGGGCCGCACCGAGGACGGACCACACTTCTTCCAGAACACAAATTTATTTGGCATTCGGATGAAACGGTTCTCACAGCATCTTAAGAAAAGAACTAGTGCCAACCCAACCAAAATAAACCCAAACTAAAAACCCTTAGTGAAAGGAAAACATAAACAGGCCTTGAGACAATGGCGTATAGACACCCACCCCCACCAAGCAGGTCAACTGCTCTCACAGGAGCACAAGACTCAGCCAGGGCTGGTCGAGATTCGTCTGACCACTGAGCACAACCAGATCTCACGATGGTTGGCCTAGGCAGAAGGCCGATCCCACCTCTCCCCTTGCTCCCCCACCCCCACCCCCAGTGGAGCTCAGCCCCTGGGGCACTAGCTCCTGGGGCCACTGCGGGCAGCAGGCAAGGCCTGAAGCAGTGCCACGTGGGCTGAGCAACCCCAGAGCCCTGGGCTGTCCAGAAGCAGGCCCCCCTCTGTGGCCCCCACGGCCTGCTTCAGGCCACCCCCTTAGTGACTCCCACACGCCCAACTGGCCCAGCAGTCCTTCGGTCCCCAAGGAAGTCCCCAGTCCCACACATCTAGTGCCAGCCGCCCTGCCCTGTACACACGGGTCTGAGGCCTGGGCCAGAGACATGGGGGCTGGGAGGGACCCTGAGCTGTTGGGGCTAGGCCCCTCTGGGGCTCCACAGGGGAGCCCACTCCAAAGCAGGAGTGCTCAGGACCCTCACCTAGCACCAACAAGGCCTGTGACAGCTGCTCTGTGCCCAGAACAGTGGAGGCAGGTCACACTTTCTGCTTTGTCTTCAGCAGCCAGTGCAGCCACTCTCCAGTCCCAGTCCTTGGCAGGGGGAGTGCAGGCCTGCTCGGCACGCAGCCTGCCCGCGTGGGGCTGCCTGCAGCACTCTGGCCCCTGTGGGCCAAGCCCCGGTCTGTGGGCAACTTGAGAAGCTCATGCTGCCCAAGGAAGAACAAAACGGTCCCCAACGGGAGACTGTGAGAACGTGTCCAGAAATAGACTGTGCCAGCGAGGCCTGTCACCACAGAGCACCCACTTCAAGTCATCCCCCGCTCACTGCTGGTCTGGGAGGGCGCAAGGGGCCAGGGAAGGGCTCCCTGCTCTCAGCTGAGGGCCACGCCTTGGGGCCGCCCAGCACGCCATGGCTGGCCCTGCAAAGGGGGGCCCCAGGCCTGAGTCCCCGTGTACCGCCACCACCTGCAAACACTTAGACACATACACACACATACGCACACAGATACACATGCACACAACAAAGAAAAGATCCAGACATTCAACGTAGAAAAGATATGAATGTGCTAAAAATCGCACAAAACCCGCTTAACCTCCAAACCTCAGAAATGCTAAAACCCCGTGTCAGGAGACAAGACCACTGCCCAGAAACAGGCAACAGTGACCCTCAGTCAAAGGCCCCCCAGGGTAGAACACCCAGCACCTCGCTGCTGGGGACAGGAAGGTGGCATGCTGCCACCAGGCACGTAGCTCCAATGGTGGCAGTGGTGGGCAGGAAGTGGACTTCTGGGAGATGGACAGCCCAGAATGTGAATTTCAGCCATCCCTCTCCCCAAAGACACAACCCTTATGGCACAAACAAGGTGGGGTGGGGGCAGGCCAGGCCCAGGGGCAAATTCAGCAGGAGTGGGGGCTCCAGAAGGTAGCAGCCAGGAGCCAGCCCCGGTGGAGGATCCAGGGCCAAGACACTCATGCAGGGCTAAAGGCCCCAGCCCGACCCCAGAGCTGCCCAGGGTGGGCCACACATTGTGATGCTGGGGAGAAAATGGTTGGGGTGGGGCCCACGCCTCCTGGTGTGGAACTGGGCTTCACGGAGCCCAGCTGGAAAGACAGTACAGAGTCCAGCCTCCTTCCCAGCTGCCCTCCTGAGGGCCTCGGGCACCAGGCCAGCCCCCAGCCCCCACAGCTGGATGTTCACAATTGGACCTGGGGGACCACCCCCAGAGAAGCCCTTGTGGCAACCTCCAAGGCCATCTGCCCCGACTGCACTGACAGTCTTGACACCTGCCACCCGGGCGCGCCTTCTTGAGCGGCGGCTGGCAAGGCGCGCGCGGCAGCCCAGGCTCCTCTGGAGGGTGAGTGGCAGCAAGCAAGCCCACCAGAGCAGGAGTGTCCAGCCCCACTAGAGCGTATGGCGCCTCCTTTGTTCCCTGCTCCTGACACGTGTGGTCTCAAGAACTCTGTCATCCTTCTGCCGTTTAAAAAGAAAAAGACAGTGACCCAAAGCTACGCGTGTGTTTGAAGCCCCCAAGGACCCTCGGGCAGGTGCTGGCACCCTGGGGGCTGGCGTGGTGTCTGTGTGTGTGCCCGCCGTCAGGGGTGCGGCTGTGCAGCTGGGTCCAGGCTCACTCAGGGGCCCCTCAAGTCTCCCAAGGGGATCAGCGTTTTTCTCGACGGCAAACAGGTGCTCCCTGCCCATTTGGGCCGCGGGCCCACCGTCCTCTACACCACGGTATTGAGGGAACTTCGGCTGTGGCGGCCGCCCCCTGGAAGCGCCTCTGTGGCCAGGGCACTGCCACTCTGGGCGGGGTCAGGGGGCACGAGGAGGACACTGCTGCTGTCGGCTGAGTCTTCCAGTTCGGCCAGAGAGGCCCTGGGGGTGGGCAGGGGCTGCTCCAGGCGCCGGGGCGCTGCACCCTCACCACCACCATCCCCTGTGGTCGGTTGGGCGGCCTCTGCTGGCTCAAAGGCGTCATCATCTGCAGGAGGAGATGGGGGTCAGCAGGGGGTGGTCCCGGCTTAGGGTATGCTCTTCCTGCTTGCCTGCTCCCACCAACACCACCGGGCAGGGGACAGCCTGCCCCACGGGGCTCCACCGTGCTCAACCCTCACCTTCGCCATGCAGTGGGCTGCGTGGGGCTGGAGTAGGGGTACAGCCGTGAGCAAAGCATGATTATGTGTGTAGGGGACATGCTTTGACTGAGTCAGCAGATCAAAGGGAGGGGAGGGGGAAACCCTCTCAGACTCTGGGGGTCCAGGCACGGCTCACATGCGTTAGACATGAGCTGGAACACGGGGGCAAGTGCAGGAGATGGGCCAGAGCAGGCAGCCCGGCCAACTGTCTGGGGGTCTGCAGAACACCCTGGTCTGAGGGAGACCTGGTGGCAGCCCCTCCTTATTCCCGCAGATGCTCTCTGAAAGCTCGGGGCTCAGGGACCCAGCACCGCCGTTCCCCTGGCCGACACCCCCGGCCCAGCAGTACTGCCGTCCTGCCCCGGGGAGCATTTGCTCCCCTGCAGCCTGGTCTACGGAGGCATCTGGGACTCGCTCTCCCAGAAGCATCCCTCGTCCTACCCACCCTGGCCCCCTGGACAGCATATTGTGACAATCGGTGTCCCAAGAACAGAGGTCAAATCCAAGGCTTTCCTGCCTGTGCAGACCACAAAGGACGGGACTGACAGAACAGACCAAGAACACAGCAGTGCCAGCCTTGCAAAGCCCAGCCTGCTGTGTTACATGTGTGCATGTGTGTGTAACACACAGGGAATCGGGATGGGACACCTGCGTGCACACCAGGGACAGGGACAGGGACAGGGACAGGTCAGGCCATGGGCAGGACACCTGCCGTTCTTTCTGCTTCGCCTGTGAGGAATGATTTTCCACAGTATCGGATGAACAACAGACTCAAGTGACCGCTGGACAGGAGGGCATGCCAAGGGGGTGTCTCCTCAACTCACCACATGTGCACCATGCCTGACAGCCCAGCGTCCGGGCACCCCACTCCCCACAGGGCCCTGAGGGGGCCCCGAGGGCTGCTCACTAACAGGAGTTCCTGGGAGGGAGGCAGGGGCAGGGAGACCACTGCCAGTGGCCATCTGCGACCCTGGGAAGAGTGTGCCCACCCCAGACGGTGGGACCATCTTAAAGGGAAAACCAAAGCGAAAGCAAAAGGCCGGGCAGAAGTTGGGGGGCCACAGGGCCTTGGCCTGCATCCCAGCTGGTTGTGACCCATGGCTCCCTTGCCCTGGGGGTCACCTGCAGGGTCGTAGAACATGCTGTCCGGGTTGATGGAGGCCTCGTAGGGTGGCGGCGGGTCATCGGGTTGGTCGATGTCCGGGTACTTGTATGCGGTGTAGGGAGGGGGAGGGTCATGGAAATGGAAAGTACCGCCTTCCCCATCGTCGGAGAGGTGCAGCGGTGTGAGGCCCGTGCCGAACCCGTCTGGGCCATAATCAAAGCCGGGGATCCTTCGGCCGAGGTTGAAGTGGTGCACTGGGCGGTCGGAGAGAGAAACAAGCATGGAGCCGTCACTCCTGGGCTGGACCTGCCACGTCCAGGCCCAGGGCACCACGCACTCCGACAGTCACATGCCTGTGCCCGGCTGCTACCTGCCATCCACACTGGGAGCCCCACCCACCCACCCACCAGCTCTGACCCGCGGAACCCGGGCTCTCAGTGCATCTGGGCCTGACCCGCGACGGCCTCGGCGTGCTGCCCACCCTGCAGCTCCATCTCCAGGAGGGCGCACCGTGATGCAGGGCCTTCAGACCTGACACGTGTGCCCTCGGAGGCCCTGGGGCCCTAACACAGCAGCTGTGGTCCCTCGTCACCATGATCCTCAGCCCCCCTCCCCACAGGGACTGGGAAGCCTCCTGGCTTGCTCAGAGACAAGGGGGAATCTCAGAAACTACGCAGGCACAGGCTGCGGCAGAGAATGTGGTCTGAGGAGGGTGGGCCACGCTCCCTAAGCTGCCACCTGCCACGGGTGTCCAAGGTCTTTACCTGGCAGGCTGCCCCGGCAGGTGCCCACACACCCTGCGGGGCCAGGGCTGGCGCCCCTCCCACCACACTCGTGTGGCTCAGCCCGGGAGTGGGAGCAGGAGCGGGCAGGGCACAGCTGCCGGGCGGCCCTGTCTTCCTCCTCCCTGCCCTGGGACCGTGGCCGAGCCGCTGTGGGCGGCAGGGCTGGGCACTCACGGTTTGCTCCAATGAGGGACTCAATGCGCTCCCGGCGCCTCTGGCGCAGCCGATGGACCATGAAGAGCAGCAGCGACAGGATGAGGAAGGAGGACACGCAGCTCACAATCAGACGCATCCCGCTGGCCATGGAGTCCAGCAGGCTGCTGCCGTCTGTGCGGACGGGGAGAGCTGCTCTCAGGAGGGGTGTTGGCCCCCCAGGCAGTGTACCTCCTGACCCCTCCCAGTGCCAGGCCCCGCACACAGCCACCGGGATGCCACAGCCCGGCCTCAGCCCCTCCTGAAGGCTCTGTCCCCACCCCATTCCCCACCCGCCCCCATTGCTGGGGTTGAGCCCCGGAAGCCACTCGGGGCTGGACGGGGTGCTGAGCAGGACTGCGTATCCAGCCGCAGCATCCAGGTCCTCCCTGATGCAGGGGAGCTGAGGTCAGCAGGGCTGTGTCAGTGGCCTGAGTTCAGAGCTTGGCTTCAGTCCTACGGGGGGCCCAGAGCTCTCTGCCCCTCCCCTGCACCCAGCAGTGCTCACATGTGGAGGCTGGGGTCACCTGGACCCCACAGGTGATCAGGAGAGGATGCAGGTGCAGCTTCCCCTGGACCCCAGAGTCCCTGTTTACAGCCCCTGTCTACCCTCAGCCCTGTCAGTGTCTGTTCTGATTCTTTTTTTTTTACCTTTTTATTTTATATTGGAGTACAGCTGATTAACAATGTTGTGTTAGTTTCAGGTGTACAGCACAGTGATTCAGTTAAACACACACGCATTGGCTGTTCTGATTCCTGACCCCCCCCACGCCCACCCTCCTGCCCGCCCTCTCTATGGGTGGGAGGCCTGGGGGCCACCGCCAGGGACTCGACTGCGCACTCATGGTCTCGCAGGATGGAGAGGGGGCACCCAGGGAGGAAGTCTTCACACAGGAACGCCCCCACAACTCACGCTCCTCTCCCCATCGGGTCATAGCGCCTGCCCGAGTAAGGCTGGGCAGGGCCTGCTCTGGGCCAGCTCCGTGGTGGAGGCCCAGGGTCCCGCAGCAGCTTCCTCGGGGGGCCAGAGTCGGGCCTGCGCCCGGATGTCTTGCGGCAGAAACGGTGGGGGCCTAGGGCCTGGGCAGCAGCTCCATGGTGAGCACCAACCCCGCCCTGCCAGCCAAGCGTCCCAAAGTCCTCTCTGTTTGTGGAGGCCCCGTGCCTCTGACCGCACGTGTCCAGGGGCCTCACCAGGGTGACTCTGCACCCCCGGAGACACTGGCAGCTTCTGGTGATACCTTTGGTGGTCCCCAACAGCAGGCGGGGGAGGCACTTCTGGCACCTGGTGGGCAGAGGCCAGGGATGCAACTCAACACCCCGCTGGCCACTAGCTCAGGGTCTGACCTGCCCTGCCCGGCCCACACCAGGCTTGTTGGGCGCTGCTAGGAGAGGTGCTGGTGCGAGGCAGAGAGGGAGAGAACGGTGTCGGGCATTCCCAGGGCTCTCGCCTGCATGACGTTGAGGTTGCCACTTTCTCCGAGTCACAGAATCGGAACCAGCGGGATCTGGGAACACCTGCCTCCAGATGCAGCATGGAGGGCAGGGAGCTTCACGGGGCAGGAGTGACCTGAGCCATGGGAGCCTCTGTGTCCACTCCCACTTCTGCAACAGCCACATGGGCAAGTCCCCAACCACCAGCCCTGAGGAGACACTTCACAGCCAACACAGGTGCCAATTGGATGGCCAGGCTCACACTGGCCCTCCTCCTATGGGGCCAGAAAGCTTCCCCCAAAGCTGCATTTACTGCTGACAACACTGGAGTAAATGTGTGAAAGGAAACATCCTCTCACCATGTTCTGATGCCGGTCTCAAGGGAACATTTCATCCCCGTCCGGGAGGAGGTCTGTCAGCCCAGGAGGCTGCTGACATGTCTGTTAATTGGCGGCCAGCTCAAGAGACCCCAGGGTGGGGGGGTACCTAAAGCAGCGGGCCTCTGCAATGACTAATTCCTGCTCAGTCCTAAAATAAGCCCAAGGACATGGCTAAGGTCCCTGACCGTCATCCACGGTACTCACCAGGAAGAGGCACCAGCAGTCAGACATGAAGAAAAGAGTACTGTCCCAGGGGGCAGAGGCCAGCCAGGGGCCCCCGGGGGCACTCAACATGGCGGGTCCCTCCATGGGGTCCGGACAGTACCAGGCGGGGCTGCCTGCTGTGGTCCAGGCTGCAGGTCCCTGGCCAGCCCTGGGCCCCGACAGGAGACACATCCTGCTGCAGCAGACACTGCTGAACGGAAGGGGCCCCAGAGGCCGCTGGCCTGACCCTTGGTCTGATACCTGAGCCTGCCCAGGCCTCCCCAGGCCACCACGAGGAGCTTGGCGCCCCACCGGGCTCGGTGCCAACAACAGCATCCAGTCTCTGTGGAGGAAGCAGGTGGAGCCGAAGCTCAGCAGGAATCGGAGGCGGGTGCCTGGTCCCTGATGCAGGCTCTGCTACCGACTGGTGCACGGCCAGCACCTCACCTCTCGGCCCCAAGCCCGGGCACCAGCGCAGGACAGAAGGAGAGGCTGTTGCTCAACGTCTATTTGTTTCCTGAATGAGCCGAATGACCGTTGAACATCTTTTCAGGTGCTTGGCTGACTTCGTGCATCTACTCTGGTCAAGTGTCATTTTTGAGCCTCTGTCCATTTCTTAACAGGGTGGTTTCTTTTCTTATTATTGAGTTTTAAGAGTTCTTTATATACTCTGAATACAAGACCTTTGTCCGATTTGTGTTTCTCTGTTGGTGGTTTATCTTTTCATTTCTTTAAGGGTCTTTCAACGAGCAGAAGTTTTCAATTCTGATGAAGTCTAATTTATCAATGTTTCTTTTGTGGACCACGCTTTTGATCTAAAAATGTTGCGTATCCCAAGGTTACAAAGATTTTTCTCCTGTTTTCTTTTAAAAGACTTAATTTTAAAAGAACATATGTTGGGGGGGAGGGATAAACTGGGAGATTGGGATTGACATACATACACTACTCTATATATAAAATAGATAACTAATAAGACCCTACTGTGTAGCACAGGGAACTCTACTCAATACTCTGTAATGGCCTATATGGGAAAAGAATCTAAAAAAAGAGTGGATATATGTATATGTCTAACTGATTCACTTCGCTGTACATCTGAAACTAAAACATTGTAAATCAACTATACCCCAAAATTTAAAATAACTTATGTTTTCTTCTAGAAATTTTATAATTTAAAGTTTTACATAGGTGTATGACCATTTTGCAAGAAGTGTAGTGTAAGGTTTATTTTTTTGTTTTGCTTATGTATGTCCAATTGTTCCAGCTCCATCTGTTGAAAGACTATCCTTTCTTCACTGAATTGTCTGTGTACCTCTGTTAAACAGCAGTTGACCACATATAAGTGTAGACTATTTCTAGACTCTCTATTCTGTTCCACTGATCTGTGTCTATTCTTTTGCTAAAAAATCACACTGTTTTGATTACTATGACTATATAGTAAGTTTTATATCTGGTGCCATGAATCCTCCAACTTTGTTCTTTTTAAAAACTGGTTTGGCTATTCTAATTCCTTTGCCTTTCCACATAAATTTTAGAATCAGCTTGTTAATGTCTGTAAAAAACTCTGCTGGAATTTTGGTTGGTACTGTACAGAATCTATAGATAATTTGGGGAGAATTAACCTCTTAGTGATATTGAGTCTTCTGATCAATGAACGTGGTATACCTTTCCTTTTATTTATGCCCTTGATTTCTTTCATCAGTGTCTTAACGATTTGTAGCATACAGACGGTGTGCATATTTTGTAAGATTTGTACCTAAGTATTTCATGGTTTTTGGTGCTACTATAAATGGTACTTTTCTTAAAAATTTCAATTTCCAACTTTTTACAGGTAGTATATATAAACATAATAGATTTTTGCATATTGACCTTGTATCTGGAGACCTTGGTAAACAAAACACATTTATTAACTCTAGTAACATTCTTGTAGATCCTCTGGGATTTTCTACGCAGACAATCACATCACCTACAACAATAAATGATTTCATTTCTTCCCTTCTGGTCTGGATGCCTTTTCTGACACTGCCCTTGACCTCCCATACAACCCCGAACATGGTGGTGAGAGCAGACATCCTAGCCTTGTTGAAGGAGATATTTTCCTGGTGTCTCTTTCCTTGGTGCAGTGTGGGCAGTTCCCAGAAGAGGATGCTTGGCCTGGGAGACAGTCAGAAAGCTGCAGAAGCAAGGTCACAGTGTGGGGCAGGGTGAGGCCCTGACTGGGCTGTTCTGGCTGCACTGGAGAGAGGCCTGTGGCAGTTCTGATCCTGCCCAGATGCCCTGAAGGCCGTGGTCTGCTGAGAAATCCTCAGAGCTGGGTGGGCTCCACGGGCCATGCATGCCCACAGATGAGTCACCCCTGTATACATTTGGTCATTCTTACAAAGCCTGGACAGAGAGTCAAGGCAGCAGAAGTCAACTCCTGAGAAATGGAACCAGGAATCCAGGTGAAGAGACTTGTGAAAGCCAGCATTTGACTCCCGTGGAAGGTAAGCTGGAGGCTGAAGTGATGTGGCTGGGGCGCAGGAGACCTGGCAGGCACCCAACTGGCTTGTCAGACGTCTCCAGGCACGTGCCCTTCAGTAGCAGGTACCATCTACCCTGTGGGACGGGGAGGCCTGAGCGCACCCCAACTCCATGTCCCCTGCTGGCTCCTCACAAGCATGGCCTCTGCATGCACCACAGCCAGCCACACGGGTTTGGGATACACGCCAGAGCACCCGGCCTGCCGAGCCTCAGCCAGCCTGACGCTGTCTGGCTTCCCCTGATGGCCCTGGGAAGCAGGACGGCTCTCGGTGTGTGGCCCTCACATGTGGCTCCAGCTTCCCTCCATGGGCCCTGCCCAAGCTGTCCGCTGTGGGGCCCACAAGCCCGTGTCATTCACATTGAAATTCATGCTTCTGATTTACGTTTCTCTTGAGGTCGTGAATTCACAGGGAGATGCCAGCTGCTCTGGCGTGGAGAACAATCAGCTGCATGAGTTGCTGTGCTAAGGGCTGAAAGGACAGTCCCACCCGCTGCTCTTTTATCAGAAGTGGAAGGAGGAGGGTCACCCAGAGACCACATGGCCCCTGGCGTCCACCGTGAGTCACCACCGAGTGGGGAGGAGTTTTATATTAAAACTGTGGGTAATATTTAATCTTTTTCTTAAAGATTCTAACAGTAAAGACTGACAATGGCAAGCAACAGAAACTGTCATCACCTTCCATGTCACCACACTCAGAAACAGGAAGAGCTCCAATGGGGACCACGACAGAAGCCAGTTCTGAGTATTACCAGGAGAGGAGACAGGCCTGCAGCCCTTGGTCACAGCTGCCATGTGAACACGCAGCCCCACACAAGGCCGAGCTCGCCATCTCACCTGGGTCCAGGCACATGAACTTGCAGCACTCCTTAGGGTCCTTGCGGTACTGCTGGCAGCCCTGGGGTCGCTCGCACAGGGCAGCTACGCACATCTCGGGCTCCCCTCTGTGACAGGTGCAGCTCAGGCACGGGTCGTCCCCTTTGGGGGTGAAGTAGAACCCTTCATCCACAACGTTGTCCTTGATGTCGACACACGTCTGACCTGCAATAGGAAGAGATGTGGGTCACCAGCCAGAGGAGCCCTGACTCCCCACCCGGGCCTGGGACAGCATGACAGCAGAGGAGTTGGCAAGATGGACCTGGAGCACCCCCTTCCAGGGTGGTGGGTCTGCCCGTGGTCACAGGGAGGCGCTGAGAGGCCGCCCGGCACACTGTCAGGACAACACGCTGCTCAGCATACCTGGCCACGAGCAGACAGCAGGGACAGAGAGCCCGGGGAGAAGCGCTTGCTTTCAAGTGCCTAAGCGTATTACATGTGAGATTCCCTCCATTATAAAATGCAGGTGTCACGAGTACCAGCCCTTTTAGCATCAGAATGTATATCAAATGAGCCTTGGGAGACAGTCCACTGGACCTGAGACACACAGTGAATTCGTGCAAAGCCTACTGGGACCAGAGGAGGAAGAACTGCTGGTGCAAGACAAGAGGGGGTGAAGGCGCAGGCCCTGAAGCGGTTAGGAGACATGCCCAATGCTGGGCATGAGGGCTGAGGCAGGGGCGTGGTTCTCCTCGGGGACATGAGAAGGAGATGTTCTGGTCTCTCAGTGGGGTAGGGACATCTGGGAAAACTCACAGAAGATGCCACACCTAGGGTCTGTGCCACACTTGACTGGAGTCAAATCTGTGTAACCCACGTGATCAGGAGTGTGCAGGGCAAGAAACTTATATAAAACTGTTCCTGCTCCAACAGAGGGAGGAAGGATGAAGAAAATGAGCAGAGCCCTTGGAGATGCAGGAAAACCATCTGGAGACCCAACGGACAAAAACGCCCACAATCACCACAAAGCAAAATCCTGCACATCTAGGAAGCTCAACAGACTTCAAGTAGGATAAACACAAAGAACTAACACATCAGACATGGCACAGGGAGAACGTGGGAAGTCAGAGAGGATGGAAATCTTAAAAAGAGCAAGAAAAAATGACACAATACTTATTGTGAACCCCAGTTAAGATTTCCTGCCAAGAGGCCACAAGGCGGTGGGATAATGAATTCTAAGTGCTCAAAGGAAAAGCTGTCAACCAAGAGTTCTCCATCCAGCAAAGCTGTCTTTCAAAAATGAAGACTGTCCCGGGTAAACAAAACCTGAGAGAACTTGTGCTTTCCGACTCCCAGGATAAGAAACACCAAAGGAAGCTCTGCGCCAAAAAGCAGGTGACCCTCAGAGAGTATTCTGAATCCATACAAAAAACCAAAAAGCACTAGAAAAGGCAATTATGTAATTATAAGACAGTATAAATGAATATTTTTCCTCCTTTATTCTCTCAACTTAATTAAAAGGCAGTTGTATAAAATAATATATCTATAGTGTAGTGTTGGGCCCATAACATATGGAAAGGTAATATACCTGGAATGTATGTGCCAGTGACAGTGAAAGGTGTGTGGAAGCAAAGATGCACTGGGCAAAGGAAACGGCTGCAGACAGTAAAGCAATTACAACTGTGTAGTGTTGGGTTTTTAATGCTAAGAGGTCTAATGTATGCAGTACTCATGCTGCAAAGAGAGGTAAAGAGAACGGAGTTTCACAGAAGTATGTGACAATGTGATTTAGAAGAAACATATATTTGGTCATTCAGATGACCAGCATACACTTCTCATATACATTTGGTCTTCGCCCACAGTTCCTGGTTCACAAATGCTTGGAATTTCCGAAGTGCAGAGAGTGATACAGGAGTCTTTTGTTCTGTGATTAAGTGACTTTTGGAAGCTGGTTGCCAGGAGGACCAACCCTGTGATCAGAGGGTTGGAACTTTTGGTTCCCATACCTTGATTTCTGGGGAAGGGGTGGGTAGGGGCGGGTGGAGGTTGTATCAATCACCAACGGCCAACGATTTAATCAATCATGCCTATGTAATGAAGCCTCCATAAAAACCCAAAAGGACAGCCTTCTGGTCCTTTTTGGAAAGCTTCCATGGCACGGAACCACACCGTTTCTACGGGCTGCTGTGCTGGGCACTGAGCTCCCCAAGAACAGAGCTCCTTCGTTGGGGACCTCGCCTTATATGTCTCCTCATCACAATAAATCAGTCATCTAGTGGGCAGACAGGTTTCCTGAGTTCTGTGAGCTGTTATAGCAAATTAATCAAGCCTGAGGAGGGGTCAGAGGAACACCATTTTACAGCTACCACTGGAAAAGAAGGAAACTTTAAGTAAAACAAACAAAAACTACTATGGGTAAAAAAGAGGTTCAATTAATGATTGAAAGGTTCAACTTACCAGGAAGATATAAGAATTATAATGGCTTATGTCCCCAACAACATGATCTCAAGAAAGGTAAAGCTAAAATTAGAGAGTATCAAGGAAAAATGGATGAATCAACATCCATAGTGAGAGATTATGACATGTCTCTTTCAAAAATTGACGTATCATGCAGCCAAAAAAGATCTGAGCAAGAGCACCAACAAGCCTGAGCTACCAGATGGATAAAAACCCTGTGGCCGGGAGTTCATAAAGATGAATCAAAGAGGCAAACCTCCAGTGAGACTGATCAAGAAAAAAGGAAGAGTACGTAAATGATATCAGGAAACAAAAGGAGAGCACAATGACAGACATACAAATGCTTCAAAACAATCATAAGCTATTATTTAGATTAGATTACATGGGCAATGCCCTAGATACACATGACTTACTGAAACTGACTCAAGAAAACTAGGAGATGTGAATACGCCTATAGCCATTAAAGGAACTAAATCAGTATTAAAAATCTCACATGTATACACACACACACGCACTCACACGTGCACACACACACGTCTTAGCTCTGCCCATTGAAAGGGCATAAAAGCAATGAGCATTAACTAGTGCTCAGGTCCTCCAAGGATGATTCCAGAGAGTACAAGATGAACTTGGAAATGCTCAAAGAATGATGCAGACACATCAAAAGGACAGCCTGTGTAACTGTTTTTATTTCACAATGCTCATGAATCCGAAAGCTTAGAGAAGAAATGGCTCAATTATTTGAAAACCACAAACTATCAAAAACTCACTGAAGAGGAAATAAGACAATCCTGATAGTCCTATAACCATTAAATAAATTGAATTCATAATTTAAAAGCTCTCCCCAAATGGTTTTACTGGAGAAGTCTACCAAATATTTGAAAAATTAACACCAATTCTATATAATCATTTCCAGAAAACAGAAGAGGGTGGAACATTTCTCAACTCATTTTGTGAGGTCAGTGTTACCCTGATACCAAAACTGGACAGTACAAAAGAAGAAAACTACAGACCAATATTTCTCATGGACTTAAATGTAAAAATCCTCAGTAAAATATTAGCAAACCAAATTCAACATTGTACTCAATGAGTTATATACTATGACCAAGTGGGACTTATTCCAGAAATGTAAATCTGGTTTAATATTAAAAAAATCAGGGACTTCCCTGGTGGCGCAGTGGTTAAGAATTCATCTGCCTGCCAATGTAGGGGACACTGGGTTCAATCCCTGGTCTGGGAAGATCCCACATGCTGTGGAGCAACTAAGCCCGTGTGCCACAACTACTGAGCCTGTGCTCTACAATCCGAGACCCACAACTTCTGAAGCCCGCACGCCTAGAGCCCATGCTCCGCAACAAGAGAAGCCACTGCAAAGAGGAGCCACCACAATGAGAAACCCGCACACCACAATGAAGAGTAGCCCCTGCTCGCTACAACTAGAGAAAGTCCGTGCAAAGCAACAAAGACCCAACGCAGCCAAAAATAAATAAAATAAAATAAATTTATAAAAATTTAAAAATTTAAAAATCATCGTACTCCACCATCTCGATAAGCTAAGAAATACCATATGTTCATAAAAAATGATGCAGAAAAAGCATCTGACAAAATCTAATATTTATAAAAACTCTTAGCAAGTTAGGAATAAAGGGAAACTTCAACTTGATAAAAAATACCTGCCCAAAATACCTATAGCTAATATGATACTTAATGGTAAAAGGAGTGAAACATTGCCCATAAGATCAGGATACCTGTTCCCATCATTCTTATTCAACACAGTGCTGGGAGTTTTAGGCATTGCAGTGAGGCAAGATAAACAAGTAAAAGACATAGAGATTTAGAAGGAAGAAATAAAACTATCTCTATTTGCAGATAACATGATTGTATATATAGAAAATCCCAAGCAATCTACCAAAAAACTTCCTAGAATAAGTGACTTCAGCAAGGTCACAGAATACAAGATCAACATATAAAAATCAATTACATTTCTTTACACTAACAATAAACATATATAAGCCAAAATTTAAAACACATACATTTACAACTGCTCCAAAGAAAATGAATTACTTAGATACATACTTACACATGTAGAGGAGCTGTTTGCTGAAAAATACATAATGCTCATGAAAGAAATAAAAGAATACCTAAGTAAATGGAGAGACATACCATGTTCGTGCACTGGAAGATTCAACATTGTAAAGATGTACATCTCCCCAGATTGACCTATAGGTTTAATGCACTTCCTATCTAAATCCCAGCAAGGTTTTTATAGACAGATAAGCTTACTTTAAAATTTAGGTAGAAAAGGCACAGGCTCTAGAACAGCTAAAACCATCCTGACCTAGAAGAATAAGGTGGGAGGAACCACTTCCTGATTTCAGCACTGATTATACAGCTACAGTCATCAAGACAGTGTGGTAATGCAGAAGGTTCAATGGAACAGAATAGAGAACCCAGAGATATACCCACACAAACATGCTTGACTAAGTTTTGACAGCGGCACAAAATGCAATGGAGGCAAGACAGCTTTTCAACAAACAGTGCCAGAGCAACTGGACATCCACAGCAAAAAAATGAAGCTTGACCTAATTCTCACACCTTATTAAAAAGTTAACTCAAAATGGATCATAGACTCAAATGTAAAATACAAACTATAAAACTTTTAGAACACAACACAGGGTAAACTCTTCAGAATGTAAGGCTAGGCAAAGAGTTTTCAGACTTGACACCAAAAGAGTGACCCATAGAAGGAAGAATTGTTAAACTGGACGTCAGCAAAACTAAAAACCTTTGTTCTGTTAAAGCCCATGTGAAGAGGATGAAGACAAGCTACAGAATAGGAAAAATACCTGTAAAAAACTCATCTGCCAAAGAACTAGAGCCTACAATACATAAAGAACTCTCAAAACTCAACAGTAGAAAAACCAAACAATCCAACTAGAAAATGGGCAAATGACACGGACAGATATTTCACCAAACAAAATATACAAATAAGCACACGGAAAGGTTTAACATCTTTAGCCTCAGAGAAATGCAAATTAAAACCATGAGATAGTACTACATACCTATCAGAATGGCTAAAAATTAAAAATAGTGAAAATCACAAGTGCAGGCCACGATGTGGAGAAAACTGGGTCACTCTTACATGGCTGGTGGGAATGTAAACACTCTGAAAAAATTTGCTAGTTTCATAAACAATGAAACATGCAACTACCATACAACTGCAATCCTGTGCATTTATCCCAGAGAAGGGAAAACTTACATTCACAGAAAAACCTGTGTGCACATGTTTATGGCAGCTTTAACTGAAACAGTCAAAAACTGGAATCGGCTCAGCTGTCCTTCAACAGGTGACTGGTTAAATGCTACTCAGCAATAAAAAGGAACAAAGTACTGACAAGACACACGTTTAACAACTTGGAACTGTGCTGGGCAGAGAGCCAATCCCAAAAGGATGCATAGCAATATGGGTCAATTTATACAACACTACTGAAATGAAAAAACTTTAAAAATGTTAGTGGTTGTAAGTGGTTAGGGATGGGCTGGCTTCTAGTCAGCCCACTTCCAGCTTCCCACACCAACCACATCTAATCTGAGCACACCTGGAGCCAGCAGGGCACCACTGAAAAGCCCCTTGCTGGATCCACAACCCCAGCTGGAGGTGGGGAAGCACTTGAGGAGCCCACGCCGCTGGGAGGCCTTGAGGACAGATGCCCTGAAGAGGGGCCCAAAGGGAAAACCTAAAGCAGAGGCTGGAACAGACACTAAGAAGAGCCCTGTAGCAAACCAGATGCATAAAGGTAGCCACAGCCCAGCCCGACTCCTGCTGAGACAGACCCCTCCACCCACTACACCCAAGGCCGACAGAAGAAAGGCCAGCCTATTTCCAGGCACCAAAATGACTGGACTCCTCTCTACTGTCCTACACAAGGCGCTGACTTTCAACAAAATATGACAAGGCATACGACAAACCAGAAGGAAATACCAAACTCCAGAGACAACATGATCATCAAATCCAGACTTGGATATGACACAGAAGAAGGAACTAACACACAGAAAATTTAACACAATTAGGATTAATATGCAAAAACCTCTAGTGGAAAAGTTGACAACATACAAGATGGGAAATTCAGCAGAGAGAGAGAAACCATAAGAATCAAACAGAAATGCTAGAAATAAATGTGAAAAAAAAAAAGATGAAGAAAGCCATCAGTGGGTTCACAAGTAGACTCAACACAGCCAAGGAAAGAATTAGTAAACTCGAAGACAGGTCAATAGAAATTACTCAAACAGAAAGACCAAAAGGAAATTAAAGAGACACCACAACTAAGTGCAATGCATGATTCTGGACTGGATCCTGGGCCAAGAAAAAGAAAACCCTTAAAGCACATTATTGAAACAACTGATAACACCAGAGTAACAAACTGCAGATTGTTGTGCGGTGTTTGTTGTGTAGTATTTATTGTGCAGTATTGCATCTAGATCAAACGTCCTTGTTTGGATAATTGTGCTGTGGTTATATAAGAACATGCTGTTGTTCTTAGAAATACGCACTGAGTATTTAGGCCTCAAGGGCACAGTATCTCTAATTTACTCTCAAAAGATTTAGGAAAAATAGGCAGAAAGAGAATGATAAAGCAAATGTGGCAAAATATAAATAACTGGTGATTCTGTGTAGAAGGCATATGACAGGAAGTTCCTTGTATCATTCTAGTAACTTTTCCCTAAGTGTGGAATGATATCTAAGTAACAAGTTAGAAAGTTCCCTAGCCCTGGGCCCAGATGCTCCTATAGGGTTGGTCTATCAAACAAGGACAAGATTATCACCAACTTGTACAAACTGACTTAGAGGCTGGTAAAAGAGAATGCTTGTGGGCTTCCCTGGTGGCGCAGTGGTTGAGAGTCTGCCTGCTAATGCAGGGGACGCGGGTTCGTGCCCCGGTCCGGGAGGATCCCACATGCCATGGAGTGGCTGGGCCCGTGAGCCATGGCCGCTGAGCCTGTGTGTCTGGGGCCTGTGCTCTGCAACGGGAGAAGCCACAACAGTGAGAGGCCCGCGTACCACTAAAAAAAAAAAAAAAAAAAAAAGAGAATGCTTCCCAGCTGATTTCATAAACCTAATATAAATGTGATACCAAAAACTATTCAAGGAGCACGTGGAAAAGGAATGGTAGTAACAGGCTAAGCTCACTTCTTAAAGCAGTTTCAAAAATCCTAAATAACATATCAGCAAACCAAAGCTGGCAACATACATACAAAAACCAGGAGGATGGTTTAAAAATGAGAAAATCTATTAATGTGAAAGAGTAAATGATAAAATCATGTAATATAAACAAAGCAGTAACGTAAAACAGTAAAGCAGAAACACCACACACTCCCAATAAATGCAGAAAAAGCATTAATATAAAAATCAATACATTTTTGTAATGTAAAAATTCCCAGCAAACAAGGACTAGACAGGTACTTCCTTAGCCTCATAAAGGTATCTGGTTTTCTAAGTCCTAGAGAAAGTCTTACATTTAATGCTGAAACACTAAAAGCCATCCCTTTTGGGTTGGGAAGATAAGAATGCTCACTACTACCACTTCTAAGTGAAGCTGCAAGAAAAGAAACACCAGGTAAAAAAAGTAAAGAAGTTTTAAAAAGAGAAGAAAGATTTGAAAGAAAACACAAAAATGTCTAAACAGAAAGTCTATTCTCTAACAGACGACTAATAAGGGAGTTCAGAAAACTGATCCCCAAATTCATACAGAAGAGGAAAAGGCCCAGAACAGGCAACACAATGGCTGAGGACAGGAGAGGAGCCCACCAGCTGGGAGGATGTCTCACGAAGCTCCTATAAATGTGATGACATGGTGCCCATGCAAGGACTGACCAAGGGCCAAGTCCAAAACCAGGCTCTGGCCCCTGTGAAACCTCACCACCGTCATCCCGACTCCTAACGACACGGGGTGGGCAGGGCCTCTGTTCTGCGGGGAGATGAGGGCTCAGGGATGACGCTGTGGCCCAGCCTACTGGGCCAAATGGGACGCCCGCCAGCGTCAATATGCGCTTACTTCTTTTACACAGAAACGAGGACTTGTCGTGGCAGCTCTCGGCATGCCAGCTGTGCAGGTCGTGGTGGCGGAGCGTGGGGAAGTGGAAGCACTGCAGCTGCGCGCAGAACACACCGTCACCCTCTGATGTGGCCGCTGCAAAGATGGGGTCCGGGGGCAGGAGCACCTCTGAGGAGCCTGCGGGACAGACAGCGTCACAGCACGATGGCAGTGGGCCGGGGAGCAGGGAGGCAGGCACGCTTAGAAACGTTACTGCAACGTCAGACGCCCTGCAAGGACGGCAGTGCTCACAGGATGGAGAAAGACGCCCCTTCCTCCCCAGAGGGACTCAGGCAGTGAGAAGCTGTGGACTCTCCTCGACCACAGTGTCAGGACCACAAGTGTGCCCAGGAGTGTCCACACTGTCCTAAAGGCTGGCACCCTCTGCTGGGGTTAGGGATTCACCCCAAGAGCTGGGATTAGGGCAGGTGAGAAACTACTAGAATGATCCTCCGCAGGCATGCTGTGACTCTGAGCCTGGAAACCTAATGGCCATTTCCGAGTCAACTACTCCACCGGGAAATAGGAACAGGCACTCACACTCCAGGAGTACAGGTCAGGGATGCTCCAGCAGGACCTTTGAGGACTGAGGGGGGGCCGCTCAGGGGGAAGCCACTGCCCGGGGCCCTGACTGGTCTGTGTGGAGACACGGCCGCCCACCTGCCACCAGGTCCCCCAGGCTGGGAGACAGGTGAGCTCTGCCCGAGCGCGACGTCCCTTCACTTTCCGCAGAGCAAGCTGCCCAGGATCCCCGGGCTCACCAGCCCTCACTTGTCCTCAGAGACACATCAACAGCAGGACTGGGATGTGTTTGGGAAAAGGAACTGGCCCCAAGCTCAAGCCAGAGACCCAAGGAGCAGCCTAACAGGAGAGGCCCAAGGAGGGACAGGGCAAGGCATGTGGCTCGGGTGCCAGGTGGAGGAACCTGCCAGCACCTGGGCAGTGGGACAGGAGAGGTGACCACGGGCAGGTGGGAACGCAGCTGCTCACATGGCTCCTGACGTCACCTCGGTAGTTAAAGCAACACACACGTACGCTCACACACACACGCTCACACTCACATACACGATCTATTTTAATTCCACCTGCCTGAGAGTTCCAGGATGTTTTGGACTCTAACTCTGACCTTCCCTGTCCTAGGAAGCCTGTCCCTCCCTCTCTGGCCTGAGTTCATGTCCGCTGCACACTCTGCTCATTTTTATGCTCCAATTAAAGTTGTGGACTTTGAAACGAGGGTGGACAGTCTAGAAATGGCCAAGGGAGAAGCCACCACAGGTTCCTGAGGAGGCCAAGCCCCACCTGTGCATGGGGGAAGGGCCTGACCGGGGCTGGGCCATCACAGCCTCCCTGGGTCTGGGGCCCAATCCTCCACACAGCCCCACACTGGGCACCCGGGTGGGAGAAGGTTGGAGTGGAGAGCCTGGCAATAGTTGCCCTTGTCAGGATGACACCCCCCAGGTTCAAGCCCAACAACTCTTCTGAAGGACCAGGAAGCCTTACCTTTGAATGCCACCTCCCAGTGACCTTCTAAGGAGCGGTTCCGGCCAGTGATGACGTACTGGTAGCCGACCCACAACCTGCAGGAAGACAGATCACAGGAGACCTCAGTGGGACAGGGGGAAGCAGGCACCACTGTGTGAGTGTGTGCATGTTTTTTTTTAAAAAAAAAAAAACTTATTTATTTATTTATTTTTGGCTGCATTGGGTCTTCGTTGCTATGTGCAGGCTTTCTCTAGTTGCAGAGAGCGGGGGCTACTCTTCATTCCAGTGCACGGGCTTCTTGTTGTGGTGGCTTCTCTTGTTGCAGAGCACGGGCTCTAGGTGCAAGGGCTTCAGCAGTTGTGGCACGTGGGCTCAGTAGTTGTGGCTCACAGACTCTATAGAGCACAGGCTCGGTAGTTGTGGCACATGGGCTTAGCTGCTTCGCAGCATGTGGGATCTTCCCGGACCAGGCCTCGAACCTGTGTCCCCTGCACTGGCAGGCGGCTTCTTAACCACTGTGCCACAGGGAAGTCCCTGAATGTGTGCATTTTTAATAGTTACATTGACCTTTAAAATATTGAGCTTCAAAGGTATTAATGATTTTTGAAAGTTTTGATACTTAGTTTTAATAAAATGCATTAAAATTCTAAATAATAAACTCACTAGTCAGAAAAAGTTTTTATCTCGGGTAACTCCTGCCAAGACTCTTCTTATTAGCTGATCCAATAAAGCTTTTACATTCTAAGTAAAATCAACCTAGTTCTTGGTGGACACAAAGCTGTGAATACACTAAAACCAAAGAGTAGTATGCTCTGAGGGGTGAGTTTTATGGCATGTGAATTACACCTCAATAAAAGACAACCCCTATGAGTACACACTGCCTCCCTTGGAGCCTCCCACCCGGCAGGTGCTCCCGAGTGTGCTCGGCACAGCACTCAGGGGCCCCCGACCCCAGCCTCCCAGCTCTAGAGATGTCTATCAGTGGGTCCTCGGCTGCCATGGGTGCCACTCTGCCCCTCCAGCCCCCACCCTGCATGTGCCCATCCTGAGGGCACATTCCCACCCCTCTCCCTTTTCCAAGGACTCAATCACCCAGCGAGCTGGGAGTTATCTTTCTCACTTTGGTGATTTGCCAAGCTTACAGGGCATAACGGTGGAGCCTCCACCTGCCACGGTCACTGCGTTCCTATGGCAGTATGGCAGCCTTTGCCATCGTGCGGAGGGAGCACTGGCAGTATGGTGACCCTGTGATCCACCGCCGGCCCCGGCAGTGTGGAAGGGGTCCTCAGCACACATCTGACCCCAGAAAAAAGCCCCCTGAATGCTGGGCCTGGGAGAGGCCGGCAGTTGGCCAGTTTCCACACTTGCTCTCTGATGCTGCGGAGCCTGGGGGTCTAGGCCAGGCTCCGGAGCCAGACTGCCTGGGTTGGAACCTGGCACGCCCCAGTTAATACATGCCCTGGTCACCACCCTGGGCCCTGTGGTGTCTGGGGGACTGAACGAATGGGCCCATGGAAGGCACTGAGCACAGGGCTGGCAGAGCCCACTTTCTCAGAAGGATCATCCCACCTACCTGCAACGCCTGCGAGCTAGGCCTACAAAGCCCCATGTGGAGCAGCCCCTCCTGACACAGGCCCAGACCCCCTGCAGTTGCAGCAGAACCCACAGAGGGGGACCAACGAAAAGGACTGGCCCAAGGTGACACAAGGTGGCAGCCCATCCCTGCCCCTCTGAGAGACCCTGCTCCATCGCAACACCTACCCTAAACCCCCATCTCCATTTGCTTCCAGAGGGTGGGGCTGCTGCAGGCTGCTAGAGGCCATGTCCTGGAGGCCATCACGCTAGGCAGGCCTTGGCAACCCCCAGGCCCCTCACCCCACCCCGGACTCACTTGTGCTGGTCCTGCCACGCGAAGCTCCGCTCGGGCTGGTCCCATTCCTGGGCCAGGACGAAGCGCAGCTCCTGGTCAGTGGAGAAGGTGGCGAGGGACCCGTTCACGCGCTGGCAGGTCTGCGCGGCATCCCAGTAGTTCTCCCCGCTCAGGTAGACTCGGTAGCAGCTGGCCGTGCCCTCGTAGTGGTGCCACCCTGTCGGGCACTTCCCTAGGAAACATAAAGGACGGCGGGGAGTTGTCCCCCAAGTTAGCATCCTCACTCCAAAATGCAATTGTACATGCTGCATCTAAGCAGCTCAGAAACCACCCGAGAAAGGGGAAGCTGAGGCTCAACAGGGGAGCTCTGCCTCCAAGACCATAAGCCTCCCAGTTGTATGAGGCTGTAGCTGCTGGGCAGTCAAGACCAGCCGTTGAGTTTGCTGAGTAAAGTGGCTGATGAGCCGGTTGGCTGGCAGTGTGAGCATTCCCACTATATCACCACACCTAAGCATGTCTACTCAGGAGCGGGTTTCAGCTGTGGTTTTTCTGCCTTTCAATTTTCCTTAAATTTATTCTGCTCTTTTAAAATCCTAATACCGTAGAGAGTTCATTAAATAACTAGTTATTTTAAAAAATTTTTAAACGGAGGGAGAGCCTGCTTCTCCACCTACAAAAGGGTGGGTACAGTTCAGCCCCAAAAGGTAACCATCTCTTAAAAAAAAAGCAGCCTGGTTCCAGGGCCTGGGTTCAGGTCATGGCTTCCTCACTTGGGCTGGGTGGCTTTGGGCAGGTCATTGTGCAGCTTCACCCATCAAAGGAGGCCCTGAAGGGCTATTTTAGGCGGACACCCCGGCACAGCCAAGTGGCATGGGAGAGCCAGGGACCATGTGGGGGGTGAGCCTTTGATCACGAACAGGGCAGGTCTGCAACTTACTGCTGAAGCGGACGGGCTGTGCCACGTTCATGGCATGGAAGTGCGTGGGGTCACCACCTCGAGCCCGCCCCGGCCTCGGATCCACAGCCTCCTTCCCATGGTAAGGACGTGCCTCCCCGATCACTTCTGAAAGCAGAAAGAGAGTGGCTGCCAACACTGTTCATGGGGGCCAGACGCCAAAGTGAACCACGGTACAGTCAGATGGCGGGGGGTTGGGAAGGCAGGGAGGAGGCAGCACAGATTCCATCTATTCAGGTTTTCTTTAGAACTCTAAAACGTGCCGTTCATGCCAAATGGGTTACATGAGCTTCTTGCTGAAATTATGCCTGGGCAGTCTTCATTTTTCATTATGACTACGAAATGGGGACTCTCAGTTGCATTTTCTAACAGGCTACTGCGGGCACATCACAGGGTGAGCCACTCCTGCTTAACACCCTCCAGCATTCCCGGCCCCAGGGGGTTCTCTGCAGAGCCCAGGCTGCTCCCCTACTGGCCTGGAGCCTCCCCTCTTAGCTGTGTGTGGCCCTCTCTGCCTGCTGGCCCCTCTCTCAGCCTCAAGGCCAGGGTCAGGGCACCTGGCACAGGCCCTCGTGTGCAGCAAGCCTGGAGCATGGTTAAAGTGTGACCAGAAAGTTCAGGGTGAGGAAGAATGCTAGCTTTATGTGTGGTGGTCCAAGAGTAATTCGCAGGTCTGAGAGAGGAGACCCAGAGAAGTGAGGAGATTTACCCAAGGCAGGAGAAAGCCAGGGGCTATGTTTCCCAGGGGCTTCTGCGCTCTGCCTGCTGGAGGATACCGGTACAGGGTCAGCACAGGCGACGAACTTGGTCTGCACGGCTGCGCAGACACCACAGACATCTGCCTGCAGCTGGCTCAACAACCTCAGGCCGGGAGCCCGAGGGCGTGGGCGTGGCCCGGGAGGGGCGTGGCGCGTGGCGTGGCAACGGGCGGTCCCCACCTCCCCCACCTGCGGGCAGAGGACCTTAGTTCCCCACCAGGGATCGAACCGGGTCCTGGCAGTGAAAAGAGACCGCCAGGGAATTCCCTGACACTGTTTTTATTTAATAAATCATCTTTATTTTTTCCCATTATAAAATAACACATATTCAATGTAAAATATTTGAGAAATACAAAAGTTTGAAAAGACGAAACAGATAAACTGTACTATTTTAGAGGTTGCTGCCCTTCCAATCTCTCCTTTCTACACAAATCCTTAAAACTATTGGGATCACGTCAAGCACTATTTTATGATTTGCTTTGCAAGCTGAAGACTATAAACAGCTTTCCATATTCTTAAGTGAGTAAAGATCACTTTCAATGGCTGCTGAGCATCTGTGAATAGATTTCTTTAATTACCACAACTCCTAAGGTTCCAAGTTGGGGCTGCCTGCATTTTCTAATTTTTGTAGAAGAAGGACATGTGTGTCCTTCTGAGACCCTAGCAGCCTTGTCCCTCTTCCACTAACTACTCAGTAGAGTATTTCCTCGGAGTTTCCACATTCCCTTCCCAGGCAGGTGATGGGATCAGCTTGCCAATCACTAACACATAAAATGTGTTCCCAGTGCCTGAGATAAACTGGACCCCAGGCAAAGACCTAGAGGAGAAGCTGCCCTCTTCAAACATTGCCCTGGGGTGGAGCGGCTTCAGCTCTCTGGGACTGGGGTGCCCCGTGCACACGTCTGGGCACCACCACTCCCCGCTCCCCAGAGGAGAGACTGCAAAGCCCCTGCCTCCGTCCCTCCAGGGCGCCAGGCAGAGGAGTGGGCAGATCCCAGCTGGGCTGAGGGATAAGGAGGGAGGGGAGCAGAGGGCTCCCCGGCAGAGGGCGCAGCCTGGGCAAAGGCCAAAACCGGGCATGCCTGGGACAAGCTTGAAGACCAGCTTGGGTGTAGGTGAAGCATATTTCACTACGCCTGCACTTCACACCTCCCTTCTGCCTGCTCAAACGAGCAAGACCTGTGGTTCCACTTGGTCTTGGCCTCCTCCCCAGACCAAGCACAGCACCTGGGCACCTGGTATACAACCGGTCAAACTGCTCACAGAGGGACGAGGAATCTAGGGCAGAGGGGAGAGAAAGAAAAGGACCGGTTCTTCCGGGGGCACCAAACACCAGGTGGCCAGGATGCGGCCGGCAGTGAAGCCATCTGCAGCCCAGGGAGGGGGTGGGGGGGCAGGTGAACAGCACAGTAAAGTAACCAGAAAGCCTGGTGGCGGTGGAGGACGCTGCTCTGTGATGAGCAGGCTTCTCTGTGGTTCAGGCGGCAATTATGCGCCTTCCTCTCTCCTCCATTTTCCTTCATATCCAAACGCCCACATCCATCCCCTCATCACTCATTATTCAGTGTCCATTACATGCTGCCACCGAAACGCACCAACAGACACGGGCCCCCTGAGTGTCCTTGGGGCCAGAAGCAAGAGGTGAGGGTGCCTGGGGGAGGCAGAGTTCACTGGATCAGCTGCCTTACAGCCCTCTTAGGACCACCTCTGACAATAAGGAGTTTCCTCTGAGCCCCAACAGACAGCGCGGTGGCCAGCTGGAGGGTGTGCGGCCAGCCCCAGAGTGCGGGTTTCAGGGTGCAGACGCCCCAGAGCACCTCTAGGCACTGTCCCAGGCACCCGGCAGCAGGTGGCCCTGACCCCTTAGTGGGAGGTCTCATTCTCACTCCCTGTGGTGGGGACGGGGATGAGTCCAAGCCTGGAACCCAACCTGAGCCCAGCCCTGACGTCTCCGAAGGAGTGCTCCTCTCTCTTCAGATGTCCCTCCCCAGACTTCAGAATGGGAGCCCAAGGAGGAGACCCGGCTGAAACGCTACTGAAAATCCGAGGAAGAGGGAATGTCTGAGATGGGGAGGCAGGCAAGGCCGTGACAGACCTGCTTCAGAGCAGAAGTGTCCCGCCTCAGGACCTTCGTGTGCCCTCGGATATCAAGGCAGCGAGAGCTGGAGGCCTCGAGTCCAATGGGGAAACTGAGTCAGGAGTCAGGGCAGGCAGTGTCCCGCTTGCTGCTCCCAACAGCAAGTGGCCGGAAAAGATGATGTGCAAATAAAGGACAAAATGTGAGTGATTCTCATTTGTGTTTCCAGAAACTTAAAACTTGTCCAAATGAGCCTGTAACGTCTCCGAATGAGGGAGAGAGGAGGACAGACTGGAGCCTCTTCAGTGCTCTGAGCTGTCGGGACACATGTCACTGTCCTATTTCACACCAAACAGGTTTAGAATCATGGTCAAAAATCAAATGTCTCTAAGTTAACCAAAACTTGCTAACCAACGCAGGATTTCTAAAACCAGAGAGCCAGGAAATACAGATACTAATAGCATTTCCGTTACGCTGAACACGTTCTTTAAATTGATTCTCTTTCCCCACAGCTGGGGCCAGTCACATCGCTCAGGGGGATCTCACTGGGCTAAAGGTTGATGGTTTGGGGGAGCCCCAGGGACCACCATCTCTGTCTCTGTTCCATCAGGGACACGCCAACATGAGCACTCTGTCCTCCCATTTTAAACCCATGTGGACAGTACATGCAGTACACAGAGATTAACTGCAAAAACACAGCCCTATAAGTTTCAAGTTCAAAATCTGCCTCACTCCTGCGGCTCCTAGGTCCATGAATGTCTCAGGGCACAAGTTCACAGAAGGGACATTTTACCTTCTGCTACTGCCCGGGACAGGAGCTGAAGCCACCAGTCCCAGGCACACTCCACCTGTGGCCACGGCTCTCAGCTGCCAGGAGAGCTGTGGCAGAAGCAGACTGACCTGAGTGGGGCTCCTCACTCAAGGTCTTCTCAATTCTTAGGTATGTACATCACAGGCTGAAATAGAAATCCTGCCTCCCCTCCCCCAGCCCCCTGCTTCTAATCCCATTTCCCACAGAAAATTCTTCAGATAGTTTTTAAATTATTTTTTCTTACTTCTGGTAGTTTAAAAAGAATTACTTATTTTTACTCATTTCTTCTGTTATGTCTATATTTCCGAATAATAGGTTTACCTTGTTATTTCTAGTGTTTTCAATTTTAACTGTTAGCCACTGACTTAAGGTCAAGCAGGTACAGGCTTAGCTCACATACACTCTTACCTTCCCAACAGAGTAGCATCAATTTCAAAACTAAAGTCAGTAGAATAATGTAATAATATAAGTTTTCTTCACTTGTGAACCAAATAGCATACTAAGGTTATTTCGATCCTCTAACAACTTTCTTTTTTCCTGGAGTTAATATTTGCATCGGTTTTAAAATTTTCTTAGCTTTCTGTATATCAACCACTGATTTTTTCAGCTACTACAGCAGATAACAAAGGCTAACAGTAAAAATTTTAAACACTCAAAACACTGTGTCAGAGCCACCCGGCTCCACTTTGTTTCCTGGAATCCCTGCCTACCTTCCAGCTCCAGGCTGAATGGGCTGCTCTCTGGGCTGGGGCTTGGCTGTGATCCTCGGGTCTACTTTGCTACCCTCCTACACTGGGACCCTGTTTCCTGGACCCCAGGTCATCTTCTTTCTTGCTTAACCCTCTCCTTTTACAAGATCACATGTTTCTAAGAAAGGGTATAGCAACATTTGTGAGTCTATTCATATCTAAAATTTCTTTATTTTATCCTCATGTATCATTCATTTCTCTGGGTATAAAAATCCCAGATTAATAACATTTTTGAAGCTTCTGGTTAAAGATATCAGATTGAACAAACACACTCATTCTCTGAAACCCATTAAAACAACAGTAATGGGATTTTATTTTATTATTATTTTTTTGGTCCCCCTGCACGGCATGTAGAACTTCCCCAACCAGGGATCAAACCCATGTCCCCTGCAGTGGAAGCACTGAGTCTTAAGCACTGGACTGCCAGGGAAGTCCAGTAACAGGATTTTTAAAAAGGCACAGTCACAAGGACAAACAGAACAGTAAAGAGAATGACAAAGTTATAAAAACTGGAAAACAGGACTTCCCTGGCGGCGCAGTCATTAAGAATCCGCCTGCCAATGCAGGGGACATGGGTTCGAGCCCTGGTCCGAGAAGATCCCACATGCCGCGGAGCAACTAAGCCCGTGTACCACAACTACAGAGCCTGCACTCTAGAGCCCATGCTCCACAACAAGAGAAGCCACCGCAATGAGAAGCCCACACACCACAATGAAGAGTAGCCCCTGCTCCCCGCAACTAGAGGAAGCCTGCGTGCAGCAATGAAGAACCAACACAGCCATAAATAAATAAATTTATTTAAAAAATAAAAACTGGAAAACAGAAGGACAAGTGATAATGTAGAGAAGGTGACCACACGTCCTAAGATGCCTGGTTATACCCGCTGTCCCAGTATCCCATCCAGTTTAGCATTTGTCAGTCTCAAAATTGTCTTTATTTTTATTTTTTGCGGTACGCGGGCCTCTCACTGTTGTAGCCTCTCCCGTTGCGGAGCACAGGCTCCGGACGTGCAGGCTCAGCGGCCATGGCTCACGGGCCTAGCCGCTCCGCGGCATGTGGGATCTTCCCGGACCGGGGCACGAACCCGTGTCCCCTGCATGGTAGGCGGACTCTCAACCACTGCGCCACCAGGGAAGCCCTCAAAATTGTCTTATTTTAGAAGTAAATCACTCCAAATTTATTTGAGTCTAGAAAGCTAACTCCTAGGCCAGCAGCTGGGCAAAGTAAGGAATTTGCAAACTATATACATTGACCCTTAGACCCAGCAATCCGACATTTAAGAATTTACACTGATGATACATCTCCAAAACCCCCTCCAAAACAAAAAAGCCCCCCCCATAACCCCGCATATGCACAAGGTTACTTACTGTGACATTATTTTTAATAGCAAACTAATGAGAACCTAAAGGCCCACAAATAGGAGACTGGCTAAATAAAATATGGTACATTCCGAAGATGGAGAGCAATATAGCAGTAAGAAAGAAAAAAAAAAACTTTATGAATTAATACAGAGTGATTTTAAGGATATTCTACTGAATTAAAAAAGAAAAAAAATCAGGGCAAAAAGTACACACAGGGGCTTCCCTGGTGGCGCAGTGGTTGAGAATCCGCCTGCCAATGCAGGGGACATGGGTTTGTGCCCCGGTCTGGGAAGATCCCACATGCCGTGGAGTGTCTGGGCCCGTGAGCCATGGTCACTGAGCCTGTACTCCGCAACGGGAGAGGCCACAAGAGTGAGAGGCCCGCGTACCACAAAAAAAAAAAAAAAAAAGAAAATACAGCATGTAAACTTTGACTAAATCCTGGACTTAAAAGTTTAAAAAACCTGTAAATGACACTTTTGTGACTATTGAAAAAAATTTCAATATGGACTATATATAAGATAATAGTGTTACAGTAAGTTTCTTGCATGTGAAAATTGTACTGTGGTTACAGAGTGGATAGTTCTCGTTCTCAGAAGATGCTGAATATTTAGGGGTAAATGTCGTATCTGTAATACACTCTCAAAGGGTTCAGAAAAAAATGTACATAGAGAAAGCAAATGTAGCAACATGCTAATGGCTGATGAATGCAAGTAAGGGCTACAGGAGCGTTCTCTGCACTATTCACTGCACTACTCTCAAGCCTTTTCTGGAGATATGAAATTTCTCGTATTAAATCAGAGAGAAGGCAGGAACTTCCCTGGTAGTGCAGTGGTTCAGAGTCCACCTGCCAAGCAGGGGACACGGGTTCGATCCCTGGTCCAGGAAGATCCCACATGCCGCAAAGCAACTAAGCCCATGTGCCACAACTACTGAGCTTGCGCTCTAGACCCCGCGTGCCACACTGCTGAAGCCCGCACACCTAGAGCCCATGCTCCACAACAAAAGAAGCCACGACAATGAGAAGCCCGTGCACTGCAACAAAGAGTAGCTGCCGCTCACCACAACTAGAGAAAGCCCGTGTGCAGCAATGAAGACCCAATGCAGCCAAAAATAAATAAATTAATTAATTTTTTAAAAAATCAGGGAGAAGGCAGTCCACACACCCAGATCCCAACCCCTGCACGGTGTGCTCAGGAAACCTGCCCCTCCTTCACCCTAGCAGAACATGGGGGATTTACTAAAAAAGTAAAACAGGAGGTCTCTGGGATGGGGTATACCAGTTCAGCTGAAAGTCATGGTTATTTAAGGAGGAGACGGCAGACTCCCAGCCCCTCTTCCTCCACTAAGCGCCTCCTTTATTATGTTTAGGTAGTTTCCTTCTATTCCTAGCTTGTTGAGTGTTTCACCATTAAAGAATGTTTAATTTTGCCAAATTCTTTTCCTGCATCAAGAAGATCATGTGTTTTTTCCTACATTCTACTAGTGTGGTATATTACACAGATTTTGGTTTTTTGAACCACCCTTGCATTCCAAGAATAAATCCATTTGATCATGGTGTGTAAGCCTCTTAATGTACTGTTAAATTCTGTTTTCTGGTATTGTGTTCAGGATTTTTGCATCAATGTTCATGGCATATTAGTCTGCAGTTTTCTTTTGGGAGGTTATGTGTTTCTACGAATTTGTCCATGTCATTTATGTTTCTAATTTGTTGGCATATAATTCTCCACAGTACTCTTTTTTTTTCTTTAAAGATTTTTTTTTTGATGTGGACCATTTTTAAAAAAAATATTTACTGAATTTGTTACAATATTGCTTCTGTTTTGGTTTTTTGGCTGCGAGGCATGTGGGATCCCAGCTCCCTGACCAGGGATCGAACACGCACCCCCTGTATTGGAAGACTAAGTCTTAACCACTGGACCACCAGGGAAGTCCCCCACAGTACTCTCTTATAATCCTTTTTGTTTCTGTAAAATTGATAGTAATGCCCCAACTTTCATTTCTTCTTTTTGTTTTTTTTTTTTTTTGCTGCGTCAGGTCTTAGCTGCGGCATGTGGGATCTTCATTGAGTCATATGGGATCTTTCATTGCCGTGCGGGCTTCTCTCTAGTTGTGGCATGTGGGTTTTCTCTCTCTAGTTGTGGCGCGCGGGCTCCAGTGTGTGTGGGCTCTGCAGTTTGCGGCAGGTGGACTCTCTCATTGAGGCGCGCAAGCTCAGTAGTTGTGGCGCGTGGGCCTAGTTGCCCTGCAGCATGTGGGATCTTAGTTCCCCAACCAGGGATCGAACCCGTGTCCCCATTGGAAGGCAGATTCTTTACCACTGGACCACCAGGGAAGTCCCCTCAACTTTCATTTCTTATTTTAGTTATTTGAGTCTTTACTCCCTTTTTTCTTTCCCGGCGTCACTCACTTTATTTTTCTCCCCAGGGCCTCTGGGCCCTTCCACAGCAGTGGCATCATTAGCCATTCAGTGTTTTTACGAAGAAGTTGAGTCTTTTCTCTTCAGTCAATCTAGCTAAAGGTTTGTCAATTTTGTTGACCTTTGGTTTTGTTGATTTTCTCCACTGTTTTTCTATTCTGTTTACCTCTGTTCTGATCTTTATTATTTTCTTCCTTCTGCTAGCACTGAGTTTAGTTTGTTCTTCTTTTTCTACTTCCTTAAGGTGTAAAGTTAGATTGTTGATTTGAGACCCTTCCTCCCTCCCTCCAGCTGACACTCTCTCTCTCTTTCTTAATATAAGTATTTACAGCTACATATTTCCTTCTTAGTACTGTTTTCGCTGCAGCCCCTAAGTTTTGGTTTGTTGTTTTCTTTTCTTTTAAATAAATTTATTTGTTTATTTATTTATTGGCAGGCAGATTCTTAACCACTGCGCCACCAGGGAAGTCCATGGTTTGTTCTTTTCATCTTCATTTATCTCAAGATATTTTCTAATTTCCTGTGTGATTTCTTCTTGACTCATGACTGTTTAAGAGTATGTTGTTGAATTTCCATGTATTTGTGAATGTTCCAGTTTTCCTTCTACTGTTGATACCTATTAGAGTTTCATTCCACTGTGATTTATATGATTTCAATCTTTTAAATTTGTTCAGACTTATTTTGTGGCCTAACATATGGTCTAGCCTAGAGGATGTTCAATGTACATTTGAGTAAAAAGATGTGCATTCTGTTGGTTGTTGTTGGGTGATCCTGTAAGTCCCCAAGGCTCTGTTCACCTTTCTCTGTTCTTTTTGTTCCAAACACTCAGTAATTTCAAATGTTGTTTTCAAGCTCACCTAGTCTTTCTTCTGCTTGTTGGAGCCTGCTGCTGAACCCTTCTAGTGAAGTTTTCAATTCAGTTTAGTTTTTTGTCCATGTTTTCCTTCACCTCTTTGAGCATATTTAAGATGGTAGGTTTAAAGCCTTTGTTTAGTATATCTGAGGCCCACTGTTTCTTGAGGGATAGTATCTGCCACATAATTTTCTTCCTTCAAATGGGCTGTATTCTCCTGTTTCTTTGTGTGTCTGTTATTTTGTTGTTGTTGAAAATTAGGCATTTGAATAAATCCTCTCCCAATCTTTGCAGACTGGCTCTGTATTGGGGAAGACCTTCATTAATTAGCAGAGTTTGTTCTAAGCCTTGAGACCAGCTCAGGGTGAAGGCTTAAGGTCTTGTTAGGTCTTTTCTGCACTTGCATTGTGTCTGGTCCTGTGTGTGAACTTCTTTTGATTCTTAAGTATATATGCCTGCTTTAAAATGTCTTAATTTCCCAGAGCCAGTCACCTGCTTCTCAGGGTCTTGGACGTACTACTGTATTCCTCCACCCAGTCCCTTGCCCCCGGCATCTGCAGGTCTATACCCAGTTTTTGTGAGCATTGCTTGACACTTTCTGCAGTTTTTTGCAGGCTGAGATCCAAACTATGTAATTTTTCCCTATCTGAGCTCCAAGTCAGAAAAAACAGACATCAGTCCCTCAGGCAGCCCCCAGACAGGTCAGAATGTTGCAAATAAGGTCACTGTGCTCCCTCTGGTTGGAGGCAAGGAATTTGGAATTGGGTTGTTGCTTCTTTTAGACTGTGCTGTGCCACTGGGGGAGGAAGTGGGCCAAGGGTGAGTAAAAATGCCATGATATTTCCTACCACTTGAATGTGGCTTTTTCCTGATGGGGTATTCCCATGGTTGCTATAGACTTTGACCGTTTTGCAGAGCTTCCATGAAGTTATTTTAGCCATCCTCTAGTTGCTTTTTGAAGCCAAAAAAAAAAGAAGAATATATTGCTAAAGTTTTCTTTTATTCCCTGAATTAATAAAATAAGAGCTAACATATAGTGAGGGATTGCTGAGTGCTGTGTTCTGCTCTAAGCACCTTGTGTACATCAATCCTCTAGTAACTCTAAGGTAGGCACTATTATCCCCCGTCTCACAGGTGAGGACAATGAAGTTCAAAAAGCATCTTGCCCACAGGACTACAGCCGGAGGAGGCAGAGGCGGGGAACCAGCCCAGGCAGCTTGGTTCTGAGCCCCCACATTTAACCGCTGTTTTACACACAGCAGAGTTAGATACCTCAGCCACTCTGTGCTGGTCCTTTTGGTCTAGGATGCTCTATCCAGAGTCCAGGGAGCATCCCGTGGCTGTTTTCTTCCAGAGTCTAGAGAGCACTGGCTGTCTTTCATGTTTAAGAGGAAGGTGGGGCTTCCCTGGTGGCACAGTGGTTGAGAGTCTGCCTGCCGATGCAGGGGACATGGGTTCGTGCCCCAGTCCGGGAGGATCCCACATGCCGCGGAGCAGCTGGGCCCATGAGCCATGGCCGCTGAGCCTGCGCGTCCAGAGCCTGTGCTCCACAACGGGAGAGGCCACAACAGTGAGAGGCCCGTGTACCGCCAAAAAAAAAAAAAAAAAAAAAAAAAAAAAAAAGAGGAAGGTGATCCAGCTTGCCAGAGGCTCTGTGGGCACTTGTGGGCCAGGTGCTGGTAGGGTTCAGGTGAGTTCAAGGTGGGAACCCTCCAGCTTGTTGATACCGCTTCTACCTCGTCCATGATGTGCCAATTTCTCCAGAAAAGACTCCCGCAACCCCCTGCCTGAGGAAACAGACCATTTGGGGAGCAAGGCAGAAGATATGGTCAAGGGTCTCATCTGTCCCCATAGAGAATTTCTCTTAATTCCTCTGTTTCCCACCTCCATGGCTCCCCTCTGCTAGGTCTGGTGCCTCCTATTCTGCAGATTGTAAGTCCAAGTGCTATCTAACAGAAATATAATGCAAGCCACATTTCAAAAGAGATGAAATTAATTTTAATAATTGCATTTAACCCAATGTTTTTTTGTACTACCTCTTTGATATCCAGTGTATACTTTACAGTTGTGATGCATCTTAGTTGGAAACGGCCACATTTCAGGCACTCAGAAGCCACACATGGCTCGTGGCTACCATACTGGAGAGCCAAAGTCTGGAAAATAAGCTTCATGTCTGCCATGGAAGAGTCATCTAGCCCCGTGGAGAAAGTGAGGAAGTGAGGAAGCCCAGCCACCCGCAGCCAGATGCCCACCAGCCTGGGCATTTGGGGCCTGCTGGGCAAACTGGCTCATTTCCTGGTGTTCTCTCCCCCAAGCAGGCCTGCGGCTGCACTTTCTCTACCACATCAGTTTTCACTTTCCTTCCATTGGCTTTTCTTAAAAAACAAACAAGGCTGTCTAATATCTGAAACATTCCAAAGAGTACATGCAGCACTTATGTAAGATGTAAAGCCTAGTAATAAAGTACGTCGTGAACCCCCAGCCCCCGCTAAGTCGGTCATCTGCTACAGGGCTGCACCCCGACGTCTGCTTCTCCCAGGCTGACCCCTGTCTCCCCACCAGCGAGGAACCGGAAGCCCGGGTTTTGCATATCTGGGCTGTTCAGCCTTTCTTCCTCTTGGTTTACCACACGCGGATGTATCTGAAAATGAGATGGTGCTCAGTTACGCTTGTCTTTACTGTGCCATGTGTACTTCTGGGCAACTTGCCCTGTCACCTACATTCTGCTTTAAGAGTTTCCGTGTTGCTACAGGAACCTAACAGGCATCTGCTGTCGCTGGGCCAAATACTCCGCTGTGTGAACACACATTTGGGTTGTTTCCAAGCTGTACATTAGTATGAACAGCACTGCAAAAATTTCTCCAGAGCTTCCCCCAAATGGCAATCCTGGATCACAGAATATGAGGATGTTCAGCTTTGCAGGTTAATGCCTGTTTTCCAAAGTGGGTGTGTCAGTGCACCGCTCTCGCCAGCAGCCCGAAGACCTCCAACACCTGGGTTTGTCAGACGTCCTCAGTTTCGCCAATCTAAGTACCTGCAAAGTGGGAGCTCACTGTCGCCTCTGAATACTAATGAGATAGGACATCTCTTTATGTGTTTAGCGACCATTCTTGTTCGTTTTTCTTGTTTGTTGACATGCCTGACCGTCTTTTGTTCATCCGCAGGAGTCCTCTACACACGCTGGATTATAATCCTTTATAGGCTTCCCACTCTGTACTTGTCTGTTCACATTCTTTATTGGGGCTTTTGGATAAAGGGGAGACCTTAATTTTAATCTGGTAAAACTGGTCGTTTCTATTTAAGAGCTAACATTTTTTGTGACTTTAAAAAACCTTCCCTACCAAGGTCATAAAGGTATTCTCCTCTACGGTCTTCCAGGAGTTTTTCTTCAACTAACCTGAAACCGATCTTTCGTACACTGTTCATCAGGGATCTGACGGCACTCCTTTCGGACTCCATCCTTTGTCTAGTGACAGGTAATCCACTTCTGTCTCAAATCAAGTTTCCCTGGTCCATTTCTGGCAGCTCTTCGGTCTCACCAGCCAATCCCTGAGCCAACTGTGAAGGAAGCCTCAGCATTGGCAAGGCTGGTACGTGCTTCTTTCTCTTCTTCAAAGTGAACAAACGATATTAGGACTTTATCCTTCCACGGGTTTTAGAACTGACTTGTCATATTTCCCAGAACACTGAATCCACAGATTAATATAAGCAGAACAGGCAGCTTTACCACACTGAGTCTTCCTTGCTAAGAACACCCTGTCTCTACTTATTCAAGTCTTCTTTAATGTCTCTTAGTAAAGCTGTGAATTCTTCTCCAGTAAAACTTTTACATTCCCGTTTGTATCAGACATGGTTCACTCAGGAGAGCAGGGACCACATAGGTATTTCCAACACAAAGGGAATTTGTGCTTTCAAACAACTGACAAGGCCGGGGGGGGTGCACAAAGAAAATGGGCCACCTCTAACCGTCAATGCCCCCCCCCCCGTGCTGCAGCTGAGAGCGAGCAGGCCAGTCTGCCACCCACCGCTGAGCAGAAAATGCTGCCGGGACCACCGCCACTCTGCAGCCCTGCCACGCTCCCACTGTCCGAGCCCACACACCCACACTGTGGCCAGGGGAAGAAAGGGCCCCCTCCCTTCCACCTTCCAAATGTCACAGGAATGCATCTCAGGGGCTAAACAACACCAGAAGCCTCTGGCAGGGGGTCTGGGTAAGACAGCTCCAGCCCCTGAAAGGCAGGGACTGTCCTGAAGGCCCAGACTGCATCAGGCACACCATCTGCTTTCTACCTCCCCAAAATACTGCTGAAATTACTGATCTACTGTGTCATCTTTCCCCATTTTCTTGGTCCCTGTGGTTTTACATCTTTTGTACTCTTTTGTTCTCTTTTTTTTATAATTTTAGCAGGCTTTTAGCAGGACAATGAAATAATCTCTTGTGGTCACTCAAGAAGTCCTGCAGTCCAAATTCAAAAGCAGCCAGACCTAGCACGGCTAGGACTTCCCATGGATTTACTTAAACTTCACCACATCAGGAAGGTCACAGCTGAGCCCCTGCCTGCACCCCACACCCACAAAGATATTCAATGACTGGGTGGGCTCCCAGACACGGGCCTGCCCTGGAGGCTCCCAGCCTGGCCACCATCATCCCCAATGTCACCAGAAAGACAGACACCTCAACCAGAGACACGCACAAGATAGCCAAGCCAGAAGAGGCTCCAGGACGACTGGGAGGGGTCGCCTCTCAACAGTCACCTTCACAAGCAGATACTATCCAACACCTCGAGCCGACACCCAGGTCTTCAGCAGATGAATGTGTTATGTGTGTGTGTCACAGGCACACGCACACACCCTGGACCAAGCTGAGAGCCAGGGCTGCTGTGAACATGCTGCTCTTGGGGGCAACCCTCATTGAGGGGACGGGGGCAGAACCAAGCAAAGGAGCCACAACTCAGACTTCGTGTGGCATCCACCCGTCTCCGGGGCCCAAGTGGGCAGGATGGCAGGAGGGCCACGGCCGGTCACCAGGGCTGCCACCCAGGGGCTCGCTGTGGGCCGCAGTGCCCCCAAATGTGGCCTCCTGGGCCCCCTCATGCCCCCCATGGCCCTGGCCCTGCAACCGGCCGCACTGGGATCTGCCGGCAATGGGCATGTATTTTTTAAAGAGACACAGAAAGAGAGAGGGAGGAGCGGAGGGCGGCCACCACACGCATCCCCCAGCCTGACACTCACCTGGACAGTTGGCTTCATCACTCTCATCCTCACAGGTCACCAAGCCGTCACACTGCCAGGGGAGGGGGATGCACTGGATGGCGCCGCTGCGACAGGCAAACTGGCCTGGGTTGCACCGCAGCTCTGTGGGACCAAAGGCAAGAGGCCGTTGAGGATGCGGTGCCACCTGCAACTCTGAGCACATGGGGCAGGGGCGACACAGACACTGACCAGACAGAGGTGCCAGCACGCTAGGTGAATGCAGGGGGAGAGGCCGCCCCCACCCAGGGCCCCAGGCCACTGCCTGGATGAGGTGGGGGCACGGGGCTCCCGAGGCTTCACAAGGTGCACAGGATGGTGCAGGAAGGGAGGAACGGGGAACCCACCATGAACCGAGACCACAGGGACAGGTGGGAGGAAGGTATTTCGAACTTCAGGTCACATGTTGTATGGAGCAAAGGTGTTTTAGCCAGTAAGTGACATGACAAGACCTGTGCTTTAAGGAAGGTCCAATGGGCAGTGGTTTCTGGAAGCAACTGTAATAGGGGACCAGACAAAACACTGAGTAACTCAGTACAGAAGGGCCTGACTGAGACAGGGGTCAGTCAGCTCCTGCCACCCACCCGCCCTGGCTCTCAGGTGTGCTGTCAGCAGGCACGGCGGGGAGAGACCATCCTTGGGGTAAGAGCGAACAATAACTATAACTGAAGCTCATCAGGGCCATAAAAGCACCTGTTCTCAGGATCCACACTGGAAAAAACTTCTAATTCATGGGGCACTGGGTCAAGATGCAGAAGAGACTTGCCTGGTTAGTGGGGAAAAATTAACTCTAGGCTAAATGCTGCCCTAGTCCTGACTAACCAAGATTAAAATGAAGAGCTGAAATGACCAAACTGTTTCCACATCACATCCTAAAACAAAGCTCAAGAATATTTATAGGAATATGCAGAAATATGCAGAACTCAGAAAGTCAAAATTCATAGTCTGCCATCCAATAAAAAAATTACCAGACATGCAAACAGGAAATTATGACCAAAATGAGGAGGAAAAAAAAAAATCAATCCAGAAATGGCAGAAATGACAGAAAAGATAAAAACATTAAGGATTATTGTAACTGTATTGCAAATGTTGAAGAAGTTAGAGGAAAGATTAAACATGTTAAGTAGAGATATGGAAGACACAAAGAAAGAAACCTACTGTGAGAGATACAAACACACTGCACAGACAACAGAAACTCTAAACAGAAAGAAAAGAATGCTAGAAAAAAATGAATTGTGGCTCTGGGACCACTTCAAGCCACCTGCACACATGTACATGGAGAGGAAACAGAAAAAATATTTCAAGAAACAATGGCAGAAAAATTCCCCAATTTGATGAAAACTATAAACCCACAGATCCAAGTAGCTTGATGAACCGCAGACACAAGAAATAGAAAAATACTCCAGGGCACATCATAATCAAATTGCCTAAAACCAGCAATAAGGAGAAAAGTCTTAAAAGCAGATAAAAAAGACATGATGCACAGAAAAACAAAGTAAGATGACAGCAGATTTCTCACTAGAAACAACACAAGCTGGAAGATGGTGGAACAACACTTCTCAGTTCTGAGAGGAAAAAAGAAAAGACTTTCAACCTGGAGGCATTTAAAGCAAATGCACACATACTCCATTGTGGGGTTTATAACCTGAGTGGAAGTAAAACTGTGACTACAGCAGCACAAAAGCCGGGAAGGGAGAAACTGAAGCATACCGTTTAAAGGCTCTAACACTACAGGTAAAGTGGTCTGTCCCATGAATGCGATAAGTTAAAGTTGAATATCACTAAACTAACACAAAAGCTACAGCAAATAAGCCAACGAGGAAGACAAAAGGAACAAAACATACTCAACCCAAAGGAAGAATAAACAGAGGGAAAAGGAAACAACAGTTGG
>NC_041232.1:1618758-1651523 GCF_002837175.3 Physeter macrocephalus | reverse complement strand
GGAGGAGGAGCCAGGTTCAGTGACGCGGGGTGACCAAGCCCAGCCCCGCGAGAGGCCTTCCCGAAGCGCCTGTATGCTGAGGGGCCTCAGCCTCCTCCTCCTGAAGCACCAGGGCTCTGAGCTGGAGCTGCTGTTGAGGAACAGGACGGCTGCTTTATTTTTGGCTGTGTCCATTGCCAATCTGATTGCTTTAGGGTACGTTAATGGTTTGTGAGGGTCTGGATAATGGAGCACTTTGTGACTTTATGGTTGTAATGTGGAAAATGTAATTTTTCTTATAAAAGTAATGCCTGTTCAATTTAGAAAAAGTTAGAAAATACAAAAAGGAGAACACATTGTTAAAACTTTTTAATATGGTCTTTCAGACCATTTGGAAAAAATAACTGGGTAACAGTGCTTTTTAAAAACACACATATTTTATTTAGTGTGTATACCACATTATAAAGGTACCTGGGTTGTTCAAGATCTTAGCCAAATGCCCGATATCATAATAAATCCAGTGTTTTTATTGAGTAGCCTCCCTTCAGACAGCTGAAGTGTTACCATGCATTTTCCACTTAAATAATATTGTAGGGTTGTTATTTTTCTTTTTTAAAAAAATGACGTACATTAATTAGTTTCAGGTGTACAACATAATGATTCGATATTTGTTCATATTGCAAAATAATCACGGCAATAAGTCAACATCTGTCACCTCACATAGTTAAAGAATTATTTTTTTCTTGATGAGAACTTTTAAGATTTATTCTCTTAGCAACTTTCAAATATGCAATACAGTATTATTAACCATAGTGTTATTTTCTTAGTTGTGGTTGTTGTTAAACAAACTTTCTCCTCTATGGGAAAGTTGTTCTTTTTTTTTTTTTTTTTAATTTAGTTTATTTTCGACTGTGTTGGGTCTTCGTTGCTGCGCGCGGGCTCTCTCTAGTTGCGGTGAGCAGGGGCTACTCTTCATTGTGGTGCACGAGCTTCTCATTGCGGTGGCTTCTCTTTTTGCGGAGCACGGGCTCTAGGCGCGTGGGCTTAGTTGCTCCATGGCATGTGGGATCTTCCCGGACCAGGGCTCGAACCTGTGTCCCCTGCATTGGCAGGCGAATTCTTAACCATTCCACCACCAGGGAAGCCTGGAAAGTTGTTCTTAACTGCTCTTAATTTTCTGATGGATCTAGATAAGGAGGGATGACTCTATTTATAGAAATTCATCTTGCAGATACCTTTTAAGGAATATCTCTGTTCTGTAAAATTAGAGGAGAAAAGAGTATGACGAAACACCAAAGCTTTCTTGATTGTGTGTTGGCAAATGCTGCAGGAGATGTGACGAAGGTCTGTAAATGATATACCTGCACTTTCTTCAACTCTAGTTCATGCCCCCCCCCCTGCAAAAAAAAACACACCCAACCCAACAACGGTTGCTCCAGCTTCCTTCCTGTGCTGTGTTTTGAACGTCTCAGGCACCTGACACCTGAGGTGTCCCTGCAGTGGTGCTGACTTAGGGAGACCAAGAAGTTGTGGTTGAAGCGGTGGAGGTCCCAGCTGCAGACGTCTCTGTGCAGCCAGGGCTCTGCTTCCCCTGCAGGAGTTCGCCGACATGAGTCCCCCCTCAGTCAGGAGGAGCCCGCCTTCCCAGGATTGGGATGCTAGTGACACGGAATGTGTGTTAGAATTGGGGGCCTCTGCCCAGCCTTTCACAACATCAAGTGTTTATGGAGTGCCTACTGTGTGCCGCTGCCCTGGGGAGACCCCGTGACTAAGCAGACAAAAGTGACTCAGCTCTTGGGCTTTACATTCTGGTGGGCAGAGTAGACAGATGTGCAGTAAAGGAAGCGACACCTACACTACATGGGAAAGTAGATCAGTGTTAGGGGGGTTGTTGTGCCAAGCTGGGTGGTCAGGGGAGGCCTCAGTGCAGGGAACAGAGGCAGGAGGGAAAGAGCCAGGGTGGGCGCTGGGTGAGAGTGGAGAGGAAGAGGGCGCTGGACCACCAGTGGGGGCAGGGGCTGGTCTGGAGATGAGGCCGGAGAAGTCACGAGTCATGTGGCTGTTGTGAGGCCTTGACCAAGATGGCAGGTTTGGGCGGGAAGACCAGGAGCTGCTTGTGGTGATGTGAGGGCTAGAGGCCTGGCAGGCGGGCAGCTGGACGGAGGGGTTTCCTGCCCCGCAGAGAGCAGAGAGCTCAGGTGCAGGGTTCCCTCCAGAGAGATTGCTGGTTGTGGGACGTGCACACTGTCACCTGCACGAGAAAAGCATCCGCTTCATGACAGCCACTGGTGGTTTGATGTTTACCTTTATCAGACACAGACATATATGCAGTTTTTAGAAAACAGGCTTCATGTGTACGTATGCGCATTTATTCCTTATCGAGGTGGTTGTAGATTCCCACGCAGCTGAGATCCTCTGTACACTTTGCCCAGTTTCTCCCAGGGGTGACGTTTTGCAAAGCTGCAGTCTGATGTCACGATGATGTTGACAGACCCCACCTGCCTCACTCAGAGCCCACTCTTACTTGTAGCGTTCATCTGCGTGGGGTGGCTGCTGCGTCCCACACAGCTTTGCACCTGTGTGTGTTCATGTATCCACAGCAGTCAAGACCAAATGGTTCGAACACCTTTACAACCATACCCACCTCCCTCCCACGTCCCTCCAGCTTGTATATATATTTATGTGGTTTGCTTTGGTTTTGGTTAGCATTTTTTTAAGTTGTGACAAAGTAAACCATAACATAAAATTTACCATCTTAACCATCTTTTAAGTGTATAATTCAGTAGTGTTCTGTATGTTCACTTTGTCGTGCAGCCAATCTCCACACCTGTTCATCATGCAAAACTGAAACTCTGTCCCCATTAAGCAGTAGCTCCCCAGTTCCCCCTCCCCCAGCCCCTGGCACCACCATCTACTTCCTGTCTCTATGAATTTGACTCCTCTAGGGACTTCATATAAGTGGAATCATATAGTATCTGTGCTTTTGTGACTGGCTTATGTAAATTAACATAATGTCTTCACAGTTCATCCATGTTGTAGCTTGTGTCAGAATTTCTTTCCTTTTTATTGCCGAATAATATTCCATTGTGTGGACACCACATTTTACTTATCCATCATCCATCGATGGACATGAGGTTACTTCCACCTCTTAGCTGTTATGAATAAAGCTGCTATGAATGTGGGTGTACAAATATCTCTTCAAGACCCTGCTTTCAATTCCTTTGGGTATAAACCCAGAAGTGGAATTGCTGGATCACAGGTAATTATATTTTTAATTTTTTGAGGAACTGCCATACTGGTTTCCATAGCAGCTGCACCATTTTTCATTCCCACCAGCAGAGTACAGAGTTCCAATTTCTCCACATCCTCACCAGCACTTGTTATTTTTACTTTACTTTTCTTTTTTTGTTTTTTTGTATTGAGTTTTAGGAGTTCTCTGTATATTCTGGACGTTAATTCCTTATCTGATATGTAATTTGCCAGTATTTTCTGTGGGTTGCCTTTTTATCCTGTTGATAGTATCTTTTGATGGGCGAAAGTTTTCAAGAAATCCAGTTTGTCTATTTTTTCTCTTAATGCCTGTGCCTTTGCTGTCTTATCTAAAAAAATCATTGCCAAATCCAGTGTTATGAAGCTTTTTCCCTGTGTTTTGTTCTAAGAATTTTTATAGTGTTAGGTTCAACATTTGGGTCTTTGATCCATTTTGAGTTAATTTTTGTAGATGGTGTTAGGTAAGGGTCTAGTCTCATTCTTCTGCATGTGGATATTCAGTTTTCCTTGAACCACTTGTTGAAGAGACTGTCCTTTGCTGTATTGAATGGCCTTGGCAGCCTTTTTGAAAATCTGTATTCTATTGCATTGGTCTGTGTGTCTTCATGCCAGTAACACACTGTTTTGATTACTGTAACTTCATAGTAAATTTTGAAATCAGCAAGTGTAAGACCTCCCACTTTGTTCTTTTTCAGAATTTGTTTGGCTATTTGGAGTCCCTTGAGATTCCATATGAATTTTAGGATGGGTTTTTCTGTTTTTGCCCCCCCCCCCAAAAAAAGTCATTGCAGTTCTGACAGGGATTGCATTAAATCTGTACAGCTTTGGATGTTACTAACATCTTAACAATATTAAGTCTTCGATTCATGAAGATGGGCTGTTTTTCCGTTTATTTGTGTTTCTGTGGTTGTCTAGGCACTGTTTTCTAGTTTTCATGTACAAGTCATTGACCTTGGTTAAGTTTACTTCTAAGTACTTTTTTCTTTTTGATTCTATTTTAAATAGAATTGTTTCTTTTTTGGATTTTCACTATTAATGTGTAGAAGTGCAGCTGATGTTTGTTGATTTTGTATCCTTCAGCTCTACTAAATTTGTTTATTCTGTGGAATCTTTAGGGTTTTCTACACATAAGATCATGTCTTTTGCACCCACCTTATATTTTAATATTGTTTTGTAACTGCTTTTTCACTTAATAAATGTTTCAAACATTTTCCCATGTTTCACGTTTAATTACAAATTTACCAAAATTTGTTAGAACCAAGTATTATTGGGCCACATGGGCACAGCACACAGTGAGTGGAGGCCTCGCCTTCCCCAAACTCCTCGCCAGCACGGTGCACTAAGGGACTTCCAGTCTGTTCTGCCCCGTGAGCCGTCAGAGCGTAAAGGCCAGAGGCCCTCTGGCTGCGTAGCAGTCAGCTGGCCTGTCTGTGCCCTCTGTGCTTCCTCCCACTTCTCCCCACCAGCACTCCGCTCCTCTGGGAAGCTCCCTGAAGCCAGGAAGGAGGATTCTATCTGACCGCCCTGGCTAAAACCCAGCTTCTCTGTAACTCACTCTCTTCTGCCCGATGACGAGCATCTGTGCTGCAGTCCTCAGAGCACACACAGACAGGAGAGTGTGGAAGCGGGGTGCTCTGTGTGCGCTGAGGAGGGGTCCCTGAAGGTGTCAAGGAGGGGCGACCTGGAAGCAGAGCCGAGGAGAATGGGCTGGTGGGTGTCTGAGGAGAGAGTGCTGGGTGCTGGCAGCTCTAAGGGTCCAGGGAGTGTGTTAATTTAACTTTTGTTTATGTCTCTCTACAAAGAAGAGCTGAACACTGGAGGGGGTCGGGAGCTCATCTTTGTGTGCTGGGCCACATGGAAAGTTCTGGAACTAGTCCAGCCACAGCATCCCTTCCCTCAGCTCCATCGCCAAGAGCCCTTTAGAAAAAGGAGGACATGTGAGCCACTGCTCTCCTTGGGGCTGGAAGGTCCAGTGCCTTAGCAGGTGGACAGCCAGCACCATGCCGGTGGCCTCCTGTAGGTCCACTTCCGTGTGTCCTCTGATCCGGGGCGCGTCACTGCAAAAGGAGACAGTTATGCCAGCCACGCCCCTCACCGGGGTGCACCCTGATCTCAGAAACAGACGTGAGACGTAGGCCTCAGAAGGCTCAGAAGCATGTGACTCGGCATCTTAATCCGTCTTGCAAGGTGCTGGTCAGGGTGACTGTGGCCTCCCCATTTTGTAGATTAGGAAACTGCAGAGGAAGATTAAGTAACTTACTCGAGGCTGTGGAGCTGGTGAGCAGCAGGGCTGAGGATCCAACCCGTGGGCACTTACTGCCCAAGCCCAGGCCTGTTCCCACCCCCCATTTCTGCCATCCCACTGCCCTCCAGCTTAACAATTCCCTCTGCGTCTGAACAGCTAATGCCCCCGCCTCAGGGTGGCAGTCCCCTAACCCAGGGTTAGGGTTGGGAAGGTCTGCACTCCTTCGTGGAGCCCTGCCTATCTGTCCGGCTCCCTCCCCACTCTGCCCTTGCTGCACTGCACAGTGGCAGGTCGGACCCATTCTTGATTCCATGCCATGTCCCCGTGGCTTGGGGGTCCCCTCCCCCACTCTTTCAGCTGACTCCTCAACCTTGGGGACTTGGGGCCGTTGTGATTTCTGCAGGAAGACCCCAGGATGAGTTAGGTGGCTCCCCACCCATGCAGACCTCTGTCACTGGACTTAGCTGTGAGGTTCATGTCGTCTACGTTTTTGGCGCTCCCTGGGCAGGGCCGGGCTTCTGTATCTTTACTTTCTGTCTGCTTAGCCCAGTGTCAGCTCCTAGGATGGGCTGTGATTGGTACCTGTGTAGTGGAGCCCTTGGGCTCTGTGTGTTCTTGGGGGGTCAGACTGGCCCGTGACTTGTAGGCAAGTGACTTTGATGTGCTCCAGGAGGGAATACAGACTTCAGGAGCTAACCAGCACCCCGGGGGCTGGTAGATGCTCCTCACTGGTGGCCACTTAAGACTGATGCTGGCTGAGCTGGAACTTTCTTGGTTAAGATGATAAATGGTCAGCTTGGGTTGGCTTAAGCAGAGCAGTGAATGAACTGGCATCTTGGGTTATCTCGTGTGTAACAAACCACCCCCAAACTTGCTGGCTTAAAACAAAGGCTTTATTATCGTTTGTGATGCTGCTCTTGGCAGGGCTCGGTGGGGCCAGCTCATCCTAGCTCCTCACGGGCTCTGCTGGAGCAGCTTGAGCAGCCCGGGGCTGGAACAGCTCACCAGGGGCCCCCGGGGCCCAGCCTTGAGGCCCACTTCTCACTCCGTGTGGCCAGCTGGGGCCTCGTCTCAGCAGGGTGGTCTCAGCGGGGTCGGACTTCTTACACGGCAGCAGGCTCTCTCCAGAGGGCAGATGTTGAACGAAGCTTCCTTACAAGCCCGCCACACATTCTGTTAGTTAAAACCTGGTCCAGGGCAATGCTCAGAGCAGCAGGCCCGGTCCTGCATGCTCACGCTCACACTCTCGCCCGCCCTCCCTCTGGCTCGCTAGCCCTCATTTCTCCCCTCTGGGCTTTGCGGGGATGGGTTCCCCCCAGGCAGGTAGTTTATGCCTTGGGCTTTGGGGCCAGATACCTGGCCTCTACCAGGCAGCTGTGTGGCCTTGGGCAACTTTCCAGACCTCTCTGCATGCCTCCATTTCCCCCTCATGGTGAAATGAGGGTGTTCCAGGGCCACTAGCAAGGGAAGGCCCCGGGCCATGCTGTCTGCTGGTTTGAGAAAAGCCCGGGAGCAGTGGGGGGCCGAGGAGCAGCGGGTCTGGCCCTGGAAAGGCAGCGCACCCTCGGACGGACCCCCGCGTGGCCCTGGCCCTGGAGGAAGGCACGGCCAGGTCGCAGCCCCTGCCCCTGGCGACACCTGCTCTTCTGAGTTTCACGAGGCCTTAGCGGTGCCAGCTGCTGGCTGGGCCCATGGCCCCGCTCGTCCTTTCTCTTTCTCACAGCGCAGGTGGCAGGAAACCACCTTCGCAACGGCTTCCCTCCAGCCACTCAGCCTGTGGGAAAGGGTGGCACGTTCCCAGCAGCGCATGTGGAACTCTGGTGTCACTGGTGGTAGCCACTTGGCCCAGGAGGGCGCCGGCGTCCCCGCCTGCCTGAGTGTGGTCCCTTCAGGTCCTCTCCCGTGCTCTCTGCACCTGCCTTCCGCCCCCCGGGGGATGGTTTCTGGGCTCTTTTCTTGAAGGTTAAGGGGGGACTGTTAGGGTCTGGCCTACAGAGGAAGAGCTCTGGCGGGCCAGCTGCTCTGCGCTGGAGAGAGTGCGGCTGTGTCAGGGCTCGTCCCATGTACCCCGGGAACAAGTGCTCACAGTGGCGTGGGACTGAGTTTCCTGTGTGTGGGGGATGGCTTTGAACACACTGCGTGTGCTCCAGACTGGTTGGCAGCTGCCAGGCTGAACTTGACCTGTCACTGTAGAGCTCTGGCTCAGGGACCAGGGCCTGTTGTAGAGGCTTTGCTGTTGGAGTGACTGCCCTGCTACTGGAGATGCAGTAGGGCGTTTGCATTTGGCGCCTCTGCTTGCTGATAGCCCTGCACTGCTGCTTCCCCCAGGACCACATAATGACCAGTAGAGGGAGGGGGCACTTCCCGGGTCTTGTGGAAGCTCACTCTTGGCTTGACAGTGGAGGTGTGCCCTCCAGAAGAAGGTGGGGTGAGCTGGGTGCCGCCTGGGGTCACGCTGGCTTTTTGGTCCCAGCACTTGATCTTCCATGCTCGCATGGGAGCCCTGGCAGGACTTTCAGCTCTCAAGCAGCCACCGCCGGCCCTGCCGCCGGCAACCCGCACTTGCTGCCATGTGATTCCAGAGCTCGTGACCCTCGTGCCAGTGTCCATGCCACCACCTCTTGGGTGACAGAGAGAGCATCCTCAACTAAGAGACCCCTTGGCAACAGCCCTTTGTATCAACAACCACTGATGTCCAGTTCGTTGTCAAGCGTCTCATTTGTCCCTGAGCAGATATTTCTGAGCCACCCTCCCAAGGCCCAGGCCAGAAGCTGAAGGAGGCCAGGGAGCTGGACAAACACCCACCGGGCACAGGCACAGTCCGCTGTGGCGCCTTTGCCAGCCAGGTCTGCCCAGCTGGCTATCCAGCTTCATGGGCCCCTGGTGGGGGACTGGGCCTGTGTTGCACCACAGCCCTTCCCCCACAGGTACTGACTCTCTGATTGACTACACTGTGGGGCCATCCCTGGAGGCTCAGCTGGAGGAGACATTGAGAAGGCGACTCTCCATGGACGTCAGTGCAGCAAGAACACACGGGGTGGGGGGGGCTTTTGGGAGCAGGGTCACGACGAGGGAGGCGGTGCCTGTGCATTGCAGCCACTGGTCCTGCGCAGCTCTCAGATGGCCAGGTGGAAGAGCCAGGCTACCTGTGTCCCAGCTGCAGCCAAGTACAAATCCCTGGGATGGGGAGACGGCTGAGGTGCAGCCCCTGTGACTCAGTGCTCTTGTCCCCAGTAGCTCGTGGTCTTTCCAAACATGCACTCCTGGCAGGTGGTGGGCTTTCGTCCGGTGGACCTCAGTGTGAGTGCTGGGGTCTGCGGGCTCAGTCCCGCAGTGACAGGACGCTTTGTCCCACTTTCAGACTTTAAGCTATTTGATGTCCCTTGGAGAGCCTTTTAACTAACAGGTGATTTATTGGTAGCCTATTTTTTTTCCCTAGGAGCAGTGATTAAGGACGTTACATGAATAACCAATATTTTAAATGTTTGAGCTTGCTGCTATTTTCCAATGAATAAAAGCCAAGAGAGATGTTATATGTTTTTTTTCTTTGTTCCCAGGCAAGCCAATTTTTTCAGTTGATATTCACCCTGACGGGACCAAGTTTGCAACTGGAGGACAAGGTATGTTCACAGGTAGTGGAGGGAGCGCTCACAGCCCTGCGCCTCACCCCATGTCTCCTGATGCCCAGGAGCTGGGAGGAGGGAGAGGGCCTGCTGCTCGTCAGCATGGATGTGGCAGGTCACATCTAAGCCCTCTGTGGCTCTGGCATACTGTCTGTAACTACTTTGGCAGCAGATTCCTGCTGACTAGGCTCATATTACAATCGGTCTGCATCCCCACCTTACTGAGCACGGGGAGCGGCTGGTGGTCCTGTGGACAAAGCCCCAGCCCCAGAGGCAAGGTCTCTGGTAGCATTTGCTCACCTTGAAAAAAGGAGGAGGTGGCTAAATTATGAAGTTAGTCATGAAGCTTATTTTTCTGGGCTCAAAAGAATTCAACTGTGTCACTCAGGAGCTCTGGACTTAGCTGGGGAGCCGGAGTTTTATCCTTGTCCACGAGAGGGGGCGCACCTTCCCACCCGACTTGGCACAGTGAGGTCTGGGGAGCTGTTGAGGAAATATTTTTACCTACTGGCCAAGAGGCCATTTCAAGTGTGCTTTATGGTAATTCTGACATGTCCATTTCTAGGCACTTACTAGTTTTTGCCTTCTGTAACAGAAAGTTAGTGAGAGGCTACCCTTTTTTAGTTATCAGTAATGGAAATCATTACTAAAATGCATAGATGTATATTTTTAGCAGAGTACTACATCTGCTTATGACCACAGGAACCTCAAATGCCCTCTTTTAGTTGATCTCCCATCTGTAGGTGATGGCAAAGGGCAGGTAAGATGGTAACGATCCTTTTCCTGTGTTGAGGGCACATTTCAGGCTTGGTTCTCAAAGTCCAGTCAGCTGTGGGAACAGCAATGGACCTCAAGCAGCACCTAGAGGGGAGGGGAGGTTGCGGGGGTGCCTGTGCGCAGCCTCTTTGGGTTCCATATGAGGGGTCTGGGTTCTGGGTGGGCACAAGGACCTCCTAGGGGCCCCTGGTGGACCTGTGTTGGAGACCAGGCCAAAGTTCAGTGCAGAGCCAGCCTGGCCTCAGCCTCCTACTGAGCACACTGCCTCCAGTCCCCAGCGGCACTTGTTTTTGTTCACCTTCCCTGTGACACATAATTGTAACTCAGATCCCGCTGACCTATCAGCCCTGACTTCTGACAGCTAGGTGAGGGCGGGTCACAGGCTCCTATTGACACTTCTGACACATTGAGTTGTTTCTGCTCCTTCGTTCCAGGGCAGGATTCTGGGAAGGTTGTAATCTGGAATATGTCTCCAGTCCTCCAGGAGGATGACGAGAAGGATGAAAATGTCCCCAAGATGCTTTGCCAGATGGACAATCACTTAGGTATTACAGGGTGGCCCTTTGCAGGCTTTGCGTGTTGGCACAGTGCCCAAGGTTAGCACGTGTGTTTGTAATTAGAGAGATAAGGCCCGTGCGGCGGTAGCTCCCCTCGGCCTGCTGTCTGAAGGCACAGATGTTGGCTGCACACCTGGGTGAGTTATTCAGCAGAAGACTCGGCCTGCCCACAGAACCATCTTTGGACAGTCTGCAGGTACCTCTGGTGATTTCCTGCTCATGAGTCGTTACTGCCTGATTCCATGGGGCTTTGGGGCCAGCGACCTGGAAGCAGTAGGGTTCCAGGGAAGGGTGCACAAAAGACAGCTCACCAAATGTCTCAGATGGCCGCCGTGTCACTTGGGGCCCTTTGCCAGGCCCTTGTGGCCACTGGATAGTGTTGTAGTTTCCTTTCCTGCCGTAGTGCCTTAGTTTCCTGCCCTTGAGCATCAGGGTGACCATACCTGGCTCTGGTTTCCAACCTAGCTGCCCCCTGAGATGCTCCACTATCAGTTATGCCCCCTCCCTGTGTGCTATGTGTTCCTGCTCTCCCGACACGCCGCTTGGCGTCCTCCACCCCAGAACACAAGGTGCCCGCAGGCCATGTGTGGACCACAACTTGGATAATGTCCCTTCTGCTGTGGGGCTCCAGAGGCTCTGACCCATCAGGGCCAACAGGGATTTCTCCTGGCCTTAGTTTATAAGTGCAGGACCAGTCTACCTGCAGTGCTGACAAGTTTGGAAAAAGAGCTGGTGGGTGGCTTGAAGTCAGAGTTTTATGCTCTACCAAGCTGCTCCCCTGAAAGTTCTGGAAAAGGCATCGTGGCCTTTTTAGTACATGCCCTCATTTTGAGAATTATCCCTACTCAGAAATACATCTCATCATTCGACAACTCTTTTGAAATAATGAGATTTAGTTACTTACCAGTTTTCATGGAAAGAAGACTTCTCCTATTGACTGTTTGATTAAGCACTAATGCTTCTCAGATGATGTAGCATTTCCCCTCCAGACTCTGCTCTGGTATTTGTTCTTACAGCACAAGTAGGTTGGTGCGTGAACTGAATTGTTCTTCTGGGGCTCTCACACAGTAGGTACCTTGAGTAGATCAGATAGATTAGATTTTGTAAACCCTCTGCATCTTGCCAAACTGCACAAAGCAAATGGGCGTGGCAACTGGATTTTCATCACCCTATTTTTTTTTCTTCCCAGCATGTGTGAACTGTGTGCGGTGGTCAAACAGTGGGATGTATTTAGCTTCTGGGGGAGATGACAAACTGATTATGGTGTGGAAGCGGGCTACGTAAGCATCATTTTCTTTTCTTCACATTTTATTTTTAGAAGCTTCTTTGCTGGTCTTTATCACAGTCGCTTTCCCCACACTGGCACTGAGGTCTCCAGAGCTCTGACTCGATGAGTACCAGGAAGCACATGTAGGCGAGGGCAGCTGGGGCCTGACCAGGGCGGTGGGCGGCCACCCACCTGCCTGTGGACCTGCTCAGCACTCTTCACAGGGCTGCAGGGTTTCACCTGAAAAAGAAGGGCTCGTCCCTTCCAGGGCTGACATTGATGGCTTCATTTGTTTTGTCCTTCAAGTGAAATTTCCTAACACACAAGGTGCTCTGATGGGATCTGGTGTGGGGGATCCAGAGCCTGCCCTCTTGCCATTCACCTCATTCTCTGTCAGCCTTACCTGGGGCTCCCAGGAGCCCCACCTTCCCCGAAAGCCCTTGCTCTGCACCCACAATGAACTGACCATCTCCTGGAGTCTCCTAGGGTGGGTCCTGGGCCTTTGGGGCCAGCCAGGCTGGGGACCAGACCCCACCCTCCTGCTCAGCCAGAGTGTCCCCAAGGCTGTGGCTTGGCGAGCAGAGGCGCACTGTCTCCTTCGGCCCAGCCAGCTGCCTCCATGAGCCCTTCCTGTAGGTTTGGAAGAATTCTACAGGAGCGAAGGGTGTTAACAGAGCCTCTGGGGGTCCGAGGTGTTGGTGCCATGTCTGCAGGGCTCCGTGACTGCTCAAGGGCCAGGAGCGAGCACCCCAGTTCCAGTGCTTTCCCTGCCCCAGTGTTAAGGCAGAGGCGTTCAAGTCCTTACAGGAGGGCTTGAAAAATAGTGTTGATTCTGCTGCTTTAGCCAACATAAATAACATATTTAGTATACGGTTTGGAAAATTGAAGAGAAAAAATCATAATCCCACCATCTGAAGGAAGCCACAGTTAATATTTTTGTATTTTTCACATGTGTCCTTCTGGTCCATTTTCCAGCATAGGTGATGTGTGGTATCATGTTGTATATGACATTCTGGGACCTGTTGCCTTCACTTAATTCTATCCCATGGACATTTTCCCAAGATTGGTGTAGGCTGTGTAGTGTTCCATCCAGTGAACAGATCATAATTTGCCCCGTCAGCCCCCATTGTTCACCTGTTGGGCACTCACCAGCCGCTGTCTGTCTGCTTTGTCTCTGCGATGCCCAGAAGTCCCCGGTGCCCTTCTGACTTTTCTCTCACACAGGTACATCGGCCCCAGCACCGTGTTCGGCTCCAGTGGCAAGCTTGCCAATGTGGAGCAGTGGCGATGTGTCTCCATCCTGCGGAGTCACTCAGGCGGTGAGTGGGCTGCCCGTGGGGTGGGCGCCCCGGCGGTGGCCGAGAGCAGCAGCGGCACCTCCACGGCCCCTGTGGACTGTGGGTCCTTAGAGCAGCCCTTTGTCTGGGCCACCCCTCCCCTCCCCGCTGCCTGCCTCCAGCTGCGTCAGTGTCCCCACTCCTGCCCTCATGGGCTGTATGTTTATATCTTTAATGTAGAACTCCCCACGTTCCGCTGTTTATCCTGGGAACTGAGTCACTACCTCCATCAGTGGATCGCTAAGTCCGTAAGCGCACTTTCTTTATTCCACAGAAACCCGCACACGGGGGCCTACTGGAAAGCTTTTTACTTGACTTTGAGAGTGTTTGCAAAGTGTTTTAAATAGGCTTGGTATGGAAAGAAACTCATTTTTCAGATTTGGACTGAAGTTGACAGCACTTGGTCAGATGCCAGGGATACCAGTCAGTGCAATTCAGTCTTCCTTGGAGAACCTGCGGTCTAGCTGGGAATAGCTGGGAGGGTGTGCCAGGCAGGGGCCAGCAGAAACCAGCAAGGCTTGGTGCCAGTGGTGAGCTGGCAGCATCTCACGCCGCTGGACGTGTACTGCACGGCAGCAAGCGGTGCGGGGTGGGGCTGGGTAAGTGTGTGGGGCCAGGTCATGGAAGGCTCGCGCTCCTGCTAACGAGGGTGCCCTTTGTCGTGGAGGCCTGAGAGGGGGATCATCTGACAGCCCTGTGGAAAAGAAGGCAGTTTCAGGGGTTCAGATGAAAACTGCAAGGGCCCAAACTAGGCGTGTGATCATTGAGAGAGAGGAGGAGACTGACCTGGGGACTTTGAAGGGCTGAGCAAAGGGAGGCATGAGGGAGACACCTAGCTGGGTGCCTGAGGAGCCAGCGGTATCCTCTGCTGAGACCATACGACCATGGGTTTATGGGGCCAGATGCCAGTTCAGTGCAGGATGTGCTGGGTTTGGGGGGTAGGAGTGGGGGGTGTCCCGAGCTGGTTGGAATTGATCCTGCAGCTCGGGGGCTAGGGGGGCGGAGATGGGGCAGGAGAGAAACAGCTATGGTCCATTGCAGTCTGTGCTCAACACACACTCTGCAGACGACACTTTAAAGGTGAACAGACCCACCTCTTAGAGACCACAGATTGAGTCCACATCTTTGAAAGCTGATAGCGTAACATTGTGTTATCTTTGATAACAGTAAAAATGTGTAACTTACCCTAACTTGCTGGCAGGTGCTCACAGTGGAGTCTAGTTGGGCTTCTCTGGAACTTGGGCAAGGTGTCCATGAGGTTATCCAGGTGGGGTGGGGCCTGAGTGATGACTTTCATGGGGCCCCTAACCTGAGACTTGGACTGAGCCATAACCTCACCCTCCCTCCTGGCCCACCACCCCAGGGCTCTCCTCGACGAGGCAGGTAGGGGTGCCCACCTTCAGTGGGGATACCTGCCACTCCTTTTGCAGTGGTCCTGGTAGCACCATCAATTGCTAATAAAAATAGTTTTTTTTAATGGCCATAGAAAGCTGTTTCCCTACCATGATAGAGCCCTGTGTCTTTCAAACCCCGGGCACATATTATAGTTCACAGTTCAGCCTTGTTCCCGTTGATACCGAGAAAAGACAAACATGGGTGCTATCACCGCATTTGTTATTTTTGAATTTCTGCAGTACAGTTAAGCAGAATCAGAAGAAGGTAGACAGGGAATTCCCTGGCAGTCCAGTGGTTAGGTCTCGGCACTCTCACTGCCGGGGCCCAGGTTGAATCCCTTGGTCAGGGAACAAGGATCCCACAGGCCACGTGGCGCAGCCAAAAAAAGAGAGAGAAGAAAAAGAAGTAGGTTGACAAACTGGAAAACAATAGAAAAATGAGATGATATGAGGAATAAAGCTTTTAGGACTTATAAAGCATTGAAAAGCACTTCAGACTAATAAAAATAAGTCATTGAATTGGTCTCATATAAGAAGATTTTTGATTATCTGTCTTTCACTAGTCATAGCCATTTGGAATATCTAATGATAGAAAGAGATAAGTGCAATTTTACTCAGATTCCCAAGGAGGGTCTCACTGAGAAGGTGGCGTCCAGGGGTTGAGCAGATGGCGATGAGTGGACAACCGTGTGGACCTGCAGAGAGCTATTCAGGTGGAGGGAGCAACCGGGGCAGCAGATGGAGTGTAGACGTGGGCTTGGGACCAGGGCCAGGGGAGTGCAGAGGGGAGGGGGCTGGGAAGGGCTCTCCTCTGAGTGAGGCAGAGCAGTGTGGAGGCCTGGGCAGCAGTATGGAGCCCATATGGTTGGGGGCCGAGGCCGCACTGGGGAGACCAGTGATGTGATCTAGGTGAGAGCCTGTCGGGGGCCGTGGGTCGTCATGGTGGAAGTCAGGGCAGGTGGTCACACAGACTCCCTGGGGTGGGAAGTGAGGTAAAGCCCCAGAGGAGGTGGGACGGCTTCCCAGACTGTGGCCTGAGCAGCGGGAGGGATGCAGGTGCCTCACTTGAGGTGGGAGGGGGTGTGGGGGCGAGTGGACATGTTGGGTCCGCAGTGCCTGGCAGCAGGGTGAGTAGACCTGCGGACTGGCTGTTGGGGGGTGAGCCTGGAGCACAGGGGAGGAGCCTGGGGTGCGGCTGAGCTGGGGAGCCAGTGAAGGTGGTGGAGAGAACGTTTGAAGGAGGCAAGAGCAAGCAGCGTGCCCCACGTTGCCTCACGGTCGAGTGAGCACCAAGGATCGGCCGCTGGACTGGATGGCATGGAAGCCGCCAGTGGCCTTGGCAAGCGTGGTTCCTGTTGGTGAAGCCGGGTAAAGGCCTAATTGGTGGGCACTCAGGAAAGACTGGGGGAGAGAGCTGGACGGAACCCAGCTGGTCTTGTCAGGCACCTGCAAAGAAAGACAGCAGAAGAGCTGAGGGGAGGATGGACTCCAGGCCCGATGAGGAGACGGAAGGGCTATAGCAGCTGGAAGACCCATCGGAGAGTGAGCGGGGGACATGGCGGCGGGGAGGGGGGCAGTAAGACCAGGGAGGGGTCACAGTGCTCTGTTAGGGAGGGTCTCTGGGCATGACTGTGGGAACAATGGCTGAGGCCAGAAGCCAAGGTCATTGGAATAGGTGGAGGTCTTTAAGGGTGTTAGAAAAATCATCCTCTTGGAATCACCAAGAATGATGCTGGAGAGTTGGCGGGAATGACAGTGACCAGAAACTTACATCTTCAAGGACAGGGAGGGTCTCAGGTGTGTGTAGAGCTGTGGCGATAAGGAAAGGGCGTTGTATGGTCTGAAGACAGAAGCTCCAAAACTGGGGTTTGGGGAGGAAGTCATGTCACATGTGTGGATTTACTACAGAACTCGGCAGTGACTCCAAAGGGTGTCTGGAAGGATGAGTCAGGACGTGGGAGAACTCATTCAAACAAAGTTAACAACATTGAAGGAGGCTACAGTGCTCCTGACAACTTGGTGTGCTGTGAAGGCGGCACCGATGACCGATAACAGAAGGCAAGATTCGTTCCCCACACATGACGGGGTAACCAGCCATTCAGCAGTTCGTGGGTGAAAGGAAGGTAATGTAGAGCCTTAGCTAAAGACAGCATGATAAATTCCAGGTATTAAAGAAACGTTCTAAATAAAGCAAGAGAAAACAATTGAATATTTATTAGACCTCCAGCAGAGGGAATATTTTTTCAAAGTTAACAAGCAATAAGAGAAATCATTTTTAAAAATACAACAAAAGAGAATAACTGACTTTACTACATAAACCTTCTACAGCATAGGAAGGGAAACTGATGGAATTTGCAGCTAAGGTCTGTATTGTCCATAGTCCATGGAAATGGCTAAGAAAACCGGTCTCCTTTCTGGAGTCCCAGGTGAGCATGTCTCTGCTCTAGGACTCAGGAAGCACAGGGGGGTCTGTGGTTTCCACAGCTGCCCCCCAATCCCACCCACACTCTGGGCCCCAGAAGAGGTTCCTGTGCCTCCTTTAGCAGACACTGCATTCTCGTTAGACCCGCCAGCACAAATCACCTCCCAACAGACGGGTAGGAACAGAGGAGTCCCTGAAGACAGCTTCAGACACACCAATGTGCACAGTCTTCACTTTGCGAATTAAAGTGGAACTTCAAACATAAAAATGTACTCAATAAGTTAGAAGGGAAAAAAATCATAATCCTCAAGCTAAAAAGGGACTTTTGAAAAGGACATTCTGCTAGTAGAAATGTGAAGAATCCAGACTCATGAAAATGCCCAGGTGCTCCGCCCAGGTTCCCACGGGAAACGCCCCAGAGTATGCAGAATGACGTGGGCATGTGTGCTCGTGGGCATGAGGAACTGGAACCTGGTCCAAGTCCACTGCTGAGTTAGGTCTGTTCCGGGTCTCAAGTGCCCTCAGCCACACAACGCAGAGCAGGACAGTGGGGCCCGGGCTCGTGCTCAGCGCCGGCGCACACACGGGAGATCACGGTGCTGCCCGCGTGGGCGGTCTTGTCGAGCTGACTGAAGATTTAAATCATCCTGTGAGGAAAGGACTAGATGGCTCCTGACTGGCTGCTCTTTCTGTTTCTTCACCTCACCAGCCATCCCTCCGTACTCCCGGGGCCGCACCAGGCACTGAGGTTGGAGAAACCAGGGAGACCTTGGCTGTCACGCCGCGCTCTGATGAGGCCGGGTTAGGGTTGGAGAAGGCGGCTCAGCCGGCCCGAGGGCTGCAGACCCGGCCATGCAGTGGCACAGGTGCCACGCTCTTGGCCAGGCCCTCAGTGCTTTGTCAGAAGGGAGTGGGGTAGGCCGTTAGATGCTTCAGATCTCAGGACTGATTGCAGAACCTTAGTGAGGAAGTTCTTCACGTTGGTTTGGAAAAGTCTAGTTATGATGGTCCCAGGTCAAGTCTCCTCAGGTGTGAGAACGCCGGGGGGCTGCTGACTGGCCAGCCGGCAGGGTGGAGCTGCGCCGTGTCCATATCCACCACCAGGTAAGAGACTCACCACTCGTCATTGTCTTCCAGATGTGATGGACGTAGCGTGGTCCCCCCATGACGCCTGGCTGGCCTCGTGCAGCGTGGACAACACCGTGGTCATCTGGAACGCAGTGAAGTTCCCAGGTCTGCACCTCTGCCTGGGTGGCCTGTCCGTGGGGCTGCCCAGCGGTGTCTGGAACGGGTGGGCTGGGTCTCCTAGGCTGGTGGCAGCCAGCCTGTCTTGTCAGTAACTCAGGTCTTCTTTATCAATCACATTTAAGGTTTAAAGAGAAGTTTACGTTAAAGAAAAATAGTAGTAACCAAGTGCCGGCATGGGTGTCCCTGCTGCAGGCTGTGTGGATGGACCCCTGGCACTGGGAGCCCGGCCAGCTGCCCTCGAGGGTGCGCCCTCCCACTCCAAGCTCTGGCCTCAGCCCAGTAGCCGTCTCCTCTGTGACACCCTCGAGCATGAGCAGGCTAATAGATCCAGTTTTGCAGAAGATCAGTTTTTCTATTGACGTGTTTGAAGTCCCTACTGATGGCAGAGCCTGGGATGGCACTGCGGTTTGCAGCCAGTGAGATGCTTCTAGTCCCTGCTTGGTGACGGGAGCGTGTTCTTCTCATAGGCTCGGGTCCTGATTACTTGCTCTCTTCATAAGCTTCCACCGTGTGTGGGGACTCGGCCCAGCCACCGTGGCTGGGGTGGCATTCAGCTTACAGCTCTCTGGGGTCCAAGCTCCCTCCCCTTTGTCCTCAGTGTTGACGAGCAGAGGACTCACTCAGCGCAGGGCCCGGTCCCCCAGGGAGGGTCACATCAGGAGGGCTCAGATGGGCACGGGCTCCTGTCCGGAAAGGAAATCATGGGCAGGGCTGCGGCTGCCAGCAAGGTGAGGCAGTGCATTTCAGCTCTGGCCCTGGCCGCCTGCCTCTCTGAGGGCACGTGCAGCCTCAACCCATACGTGTCAGCTTGGCTGGAGGGAAATGAGTGGTGCCCACCTCCTGGGTGAGAACAGACTCTTCTGCTTGTGCCCAGGGGTGGGGCTGGCCAGGGTGACTCCTGAAGCTCCTCTTGGCCAGCCAGCCCATGGCCCGTTTCTAGACAGAGTCACTGTTTTCCCCTTGGTAACGCCTTTCCAACCTTGTCCTCACAGAAATCCTAGCTACTCTGAGAGGCCATTCTGGCCTGGTGAAGGGCCTGACTTGGGACCCTGTTGGTAAATACATTGCCTCTCAAGCCGACGACCGCAGCCTGAAGGTGTGGAGGACGCTGGACTGGCAGTTAGAGACCAGCATCACCAAGCCTTTCGATGAGGTAAGAGGCCTGGCAGGCCCCCCACTGCCGCCACCGCCCACCTCCCACATGGAGCAGGGGCTGCTTGGGGTCCAGACGTGGTCGGGGAGCCCAGAGTCGGGTGATGAAAATCGTTCACTTCTCAGAAGCTATTAAACGTCCACCTTTGTAGTGAAAAGCCTTGTAGGTGTTAAAGCTGAAGAGTTTACAGCACACTGCCCCTTGGGGTGTGGGGGGCGTGGGGGGTGGAGGAGGCTCTTGTGTCTTCCTGAGGGCGCTGGGCCGTGCTTGCTGACCTTCGCTCTGCAGGCCAGCCGGCTCCTGTGGAAGGCGTTAACAGTCCAGTTTGCAAAACATCTGGAGCTTGGACTGCACTGGCTTGTGTAGTATTTTACGGTCTCTTCCCTCATCTGAGTTTTGATTTCATGTGGGACCAGAGCTCAAGGTCGCCATTATTCAGTGGACATTTCTTGAGTGCCTCCTGTGTGTACGGCTGTCCTGAGTACAGGAAATGAACGTGGATTGAGATGGAGTTATCCATAGTGGGCAGGCTGGGGGTAGGGGGTGGTCACGTCAGAGAGGGCTTCTTGGAGGAAGGGACTTGAGTACGAAGTTTTGCAGGAAGAATAGACGCCTGCCCACTGGTCAGGGCTGGCTGTGGAGAAAAGTGGGTATCACATGTTCAGCTGTCCCCCAACCCACAGAAGTTCCTGAACTGGATCCATGAGCCTGGTCCTTACCTCACTTAGTTCTGCCCTCCTTGGCAGCCACCTAGTGTGAGAGGACATGGGCTGCAGGCCTTGTGGAGAGCCACTGGGCTCCTGGGGCGGCTGCGGTGGTGGGGGTGGTGGGCGGGTTGTGGGCAGGACAGGAATGTTTGGAATCCGGCAGGAGCTGGCAGCACTCTTCAGCCTCTCGGGCTGTCCTGCCTTGGCTTGGACCCGGCTGGCAGTGGAGGCAGGTGTGTCCCCGTGCTGCGTGCGGGCCCTGCCTTGTCCTGCCTTCCCCTAGGGCTGCGCAGCCTGGATCTTAACCCCCAAGTCTTTCGGGCTGCCCTGGACTGACCTTGACCTTCAGGGGCTGGCTTTTAGCCAATGTCATCTCACTCTGCAGGAGGCATGGTGTGAAGGGGTGCCCTGCCTCTGCCTGGGTCAGGGGAACAGTGCCTTTCTGTTGTGCCATTTATGGTTTCTGTGGACTTTACAAACCTCTTCTCCTTGGCTGGTGGCGTCACCAGGCTTTGGGCGAGGAGACAGGCTACAGAGAGCAGGTGGGGCCTGGTGGTCACTGGCTGCAGTGCAGAGACAGGCTTGTGACCAGGCTTCCGAGGGTCAGCAGTGCTCTTTCTCCGCGGCAACACGTGGTCTGCAAACCTCCTGTGGGGTTCCCCGGTGCTGGGTAGGAGAAAGGGTCTGTGGTCAGATAGATTTGGCCCAGACAGGGTTGACAGTGGAAAGAGGTGGCCGTCCAGCCGTCCCCTCAGCCTGTGCCGCCGTGCAGTGAGGGAGGGTTGAATGGCGCCCCTGCTGGTCTCCTGATGCGGCCCCACTGTCAGCTCACCTGGAGAGACTGGAGTCAAGCTGGCCGTGTAGCCGGCAGCTTGGGCTTGCTCCACCATCGTGCATTTGTACATCAGAGCTCAGTTTGATTCCTGGGGCCAATTTTGGTCACAGCGTTGGCCTTGGGCTCCTTTCAAGCACAGACGTTTCTTGCAGTGTGGAGGGACGACCCACGTGTTGCGGCTCAGCTGGTCCCCTGACGGGCACTACCTGGTGTCTGCCCATGCCATGAACAACTCCGGCCCCACCGCCCAGATCATCGAACGGGAGGGCTGGAAGACCAACATGGACTTTGTCGGGCACCGGAAAGCTGTGACTGTTGTGGTGAGTCCACTTGGCCTCAGGTTGGCCGGCCATCAGCGCCACCCTAAGTGGGCCCCTCGGAACCTGGGCAGTGCTGTGCTCCCCAGTCCTGGGTCATGTGTTGGACTGAGATGGTGGCCTCTGAGATTCAGCACACGTTGTTAGGTTCTTGTTTCATTTTAAATACTTAATGTTCCAATATTTTTAAACTAGTTATACAAAATAGAATACATACACATGTGCTTTATTGGCAAATGGACGTGATGAATATGAAGTTAATATTTTATTTAACGTGATGAATGTCACCAGAACCAGACTTTGATTAGGACACGTGTCATCCTCGGCACAAGGCCTGCTGGGTAGCTGTGAAGGCTCAATGGCGTGTGCCAGTGCCCGGGGCTGGGGGACGCCTGCTGGGCTGGGATCCTGGTATGTCTCATATTTGGTGTAGGGTGCATGCTTGATGCTTGATTAATTACTAATTAACTCTTGTTACTTGGTTTTAGAAATTCAACCCAAAAATCTTCAAGAAGAAGCAGAAGAACGGGAGCTCTGCGAAGCCCAGTTGCCCGTACTGCTGCTGTGCTGTCGGCAGCAAGGACCGCTCGCTCTCTGTCTGGGTGAGCCCTACTGTGAGCTCGCTGCTCGGCGGGTAGGGGGTGCCTGAAAGAGGAGAGACCCCCCACTTCTGGTGGTGGTCAGTGAGTGTTTCTTCCCTGAACCTGGGCCTGGCCAGAAGAGGCCACCCTGCCACCCAGCCAGAGCAGCTCTTGTGTCCAGACCCAGATCACACCTTCAGTAGTCAGGGCCGCAGTTGGCGTATTGTGTTGGCTTTCCTTTAAAAGAACTTTGTGTAGATATAGAACCTCCATAGTGGATCTACCTGAAGTACACAGCTCAGTGCATCTGTCATCAGACGTGTTTACTTCCGTGTAACTATTGCCCCAGAATGCTCCCTGCCCCTTCCCTGTCAGGACCCTACCCCCAGCCCCGCTTCAGCCAGGGCAGCAGCACTAAGGATGTCTGTCACGTGGATGAGCTTTGCCTGTTTCTGGACTTTATATGAATGGAGTCGTGCAGTGTTTACTTTTTTGCATCTTGTGTTCTTTTCACTTGGCATAAAGTGGTTGAGCTTTGTGTGTGTTGCGTTAACAATAGTTTATTCCTTATCATTGATTTCCCCATAAGCAGAGTGGATTTGAAGTTTTAGATTTGGAGGTTATCCTTTGGCTGCATTTAGGACAGTTGCTTCTCGCAGAGCAATCCTGTGACGCCATTCCAGACCCTGGACCTGGTGCGTCCTAGACAGTCCAGGCGCATTCTTCCTGGGCTCCCCTGGGCCTGGGCTCCATCCCTGGTACTTTGACCAAAACATCACTGACGGGTCAGGTGTTGACAGAGGTCCCAGATTTCTGAGGGGTCTGTAGACATGTCTGTGGAAGGAAGGCCAGGCTGGTTCTCTTTGGGGAGTGGAACTAGGATGGGGCAAGGTTCTCATGGGTTCCAGGTGCTCAGATTCCAGCCCGTCCTCAGGACTAGGGCTGCCTTAGCGCCTCCTGCCCTCAGGCATGTTCCCACCCCAGCCCGCCACCCAGGGGCCCAGGGCCAGTGGGCAGGACAGGCAGGCCCTGTGTGTGAGAGCTATGCCTGCTGCTGCTGTGGGAGTGTGGACATGTGCTCAGCCACGTGAGGGGACCAGATGACCCACATGCGCATGGGGAAGGCGGCGGGTACGGTCACGAGACACAGGTTTTCACAGGATGTTGATGGCACACTCACTCTGCATTAAATGAAAAAGCAGGCAACCATGTGCCTTACTTTAAAGAATAAAATATTTGTTCAAGACGGAAGAAAGGAAGAGTGTTAATGGTGGCTACCCTGGGGCCTGGGTCAGGGCAACATGAACCTGTGTGGTGCATGGCGCTGGTCACATGGAGCCTTGGATATGTGTGTGCACCCAAACGTGAGCCTTGAGAAGGGGTACTAGTTTCTCTCTGAGGCTGTTTCCTGTCCTGGGACCTGCCTTTGCTGCTGCATTCCCTGCCCAGGCCTTGGCATCCCATCCCTGTTGGGTAGGCCTTCTAGAACCCCCTCCTCCATTGCTGGTCTTGTGTGTATACAGCTATTTGCCCTGCCAGGCCCGAAGGGGCAGACCCCATGCTGGCACACGTGTCTTTGGCAGGCGTGAGTTCCAGAGTCTCGGTGGAGTCTCGGTGGTGGCCGCCTGAGTAGAGCTGAAGACACCCCACGTGTTAGCACAGCTCAGACGAAGCCTCCTGGGTCTGGTGGTGGCAGCTGAGCAGAGTGGACATGGAGGGCCTCATTCATTCATTAACCTTTGCTGCCCTTTCCTTCCAGCTCACGTGTCTAAAGCGACCTTTGGTTGTCATCCATGAGCTGTTTGACAAATCCATCATGGACATTTCCTGGTAAGATGGATTCTCGATTTGAGACATGGTCTAGGAAAGGAGGAGCCACATGTTGGAGCTCAAGGCCTCCTGGGTGTGATTAGGGTTGGGCAGCCAGGATCCCAGGTGTCACAGCCAGGACAGACCCCAGGGTGCTGTGCTCCTGGCCCTACTGGAAACCCCTGCTCAGACAGACTGGTATTCGTCTGGGAAGGAGAGAGTGCATGATCCTGGTTGCACTTGGCTCTGTCGCTGCGTGAATCGGAGTAGTGCGGCTGTGGAAGCCGTTTCATGCTTCTCAGCGACCTCATTTAGATGTGCACTCCCTCTCAGTTGTTTGTTTTTTATTGCTTTCAAAAATGCGATAAATGAACATGAAACTCTTACGAAGCACAGGGTGAGAGATACTCTCTACATGTGCTGAGAACTAAAGGGCTCAGAGCTCTGTAGAGTGGGACTGTTGCCCCCACCTCCTCCTCCCCATGAGCGTGTGGGGGCCTCTCCCCAGGCTCTGCCTCCCCCGGGCCACTCCGTGGTGGGCGAGCACCGCGGGGCTTGCGCCTGGCTGCTGATGGCCATCTTTTCCAGGACTCTGAACGGGCTGGGCATCCTGGTGTGCTCCATGGATGGCTCTGTGGCGTTCCTGGATTTCTCCCAGGACGAGCTCGGAGACCCCCTGAGCGAGGAGGAGAAGGTAGGAGCACGGCTACGGCGGCTCTGAGGGACCTCCTCCTGTAACCTACACAGACACGTTGTTTCCTGAAGCATTCCTAGATTATAATCCTTGTCTTCTCTACAAGAGAGATTTAATTTAAAATGAACCTCTATTCATGTCAGAAATCCATTCTATTGGGTTGGCCAAAAAATTCGTTTGGGTTTTTCTGTAACATCTTGTGGAAAATAGAATTGAGTAAACCCGGGCATCTCTTGAGCTGATAGCCATGCTGGAAGAGTGGAAGTGGCTGCCAGGGCTGCTCACATCCCCTCCCCGTTGTCCTTCGCTAACATACTGGCCTTGGGTCAGCAGCTACAACAGTGATAGCAGTCTTTTCCTAGCACTTACTATGTGCCAGAACCAGGGCCACGTTTCTTCACGTAAATTACACAAAACCCCTCCAGGCAGGGCTGGTCCTGTTTCACTGAGGAGAATCGCATGTGACCCTGAGGTCTGAGAGCCCAAGCCCACCCGCAGCCTTGGGGCCAGGCCTCCTCTCCGCCATGCTCTGCCCAGGACAGGGTGACCAGTGCTCGTCCTCGGGGACTTGGTGACAGGCACTGCTTTCCCTGCCTCAGACTAGGAGCCTGCCTTCCCGCAAGTGGGCCCATACCAGTATGTGGGGGCAAGAGGCTCCGAGATCCCAGGGCAGGCGGCACCTCTCCCCTCAGGGTGCCATTGCTGCTGGGAGCCCCCTCTTAGGCTTCTGTGGGGACCCCCACTACGATGTTACCCCTCGGGCTTCAGAGTCGGCCTCACTCACCACAGTGGACTGGCCTGGCACCCACGGTCGCTTGTCAGTGGGGGGACAAGTGTGTCTGCAGTCCCAGCTCTTCCCTCCACCGGTCACTGTCGTCAGGTGACCTCCCCTCTCCTTAGAGAGTCGTAACCCGTCCTGGATGCAGGCAGGGCCCCTGCATTTGAGGAACAGTAAGGCCGAACTCCGAATCCTGCCTTGAGATTCCAGGGTTGCCAGGGAGGGAGTTTTGGCCACAGGCAGGCACTCCAGGTCCTGCGGAGGGGGCCCCAAGGCTGCCCGCCCATCATCCTTCCTGCGAGGCAGGTGTCCTACTGAGCTCCGCTTTGGTCGTTAGCACACCATGTGCAAGTCTGCTCCTTGTCACACTGGCCACTCCAGTGTGCTGGGGCCACTGTCCCTGCCCTCACACAGCCTGGCTTGTGGCACAGGGCTGCTGAGACCGGGGAAGGTGGGGCTGGCCCTGCTCGGGTCAGGACATGTTGGGAGCAATGCGGGCAGAGAAGGGTTCCCCTAGGCCTGCATGCCAGGCCTTTCCTTGCTCTCAGAGGCTCTGTTAGCGGCCCCATGGCGACCTCCAGCCACGTGGGGCTGATGGCTGTAGCTGGAGCAGTGAAAGCAGCTCTGGGTTTCAGTGTCTGATTCCCAAGAAGCGTTTGGGGTCCTTGGAGTTATTTAAGAGCCTTACATTAGCAATTTGAATGTTGTAATTTCAGTTCAGCAAATGTTTGTTGCTGTTTATTCTGCACCAGACCTGCTGTAGGTGTTTTCCTGAGGGTTACGCATCTACTTTCATCCTTGAAGGCTGTAAACATCGAGGGAGGGTGCAAGCCCTCTCCTGAGTCATCTAAACAGGCAAACAGGGTGGGAGGTTTCAGAGAGCCAGCATCCAGGGCTCCGGGACCCTGCCCAGGGCTCTCTCGCTCTGAGCCGGGGGCCAGCACGCAGCTTGCCCACTGGTGGGCAGTGTCCCAGCCGGTTTGTTGCACTTCCCTCTCTCTGCCTTCTCTAGAGCCGCATCCATCAGTCCACCTACGGCAAGAGTTTGGCCATCATGACCGAGACCCAGCTCTCCACCGCCGTCATCGAGAACCCCGAGATGCTCAAGTACCAGCGGAGGCAGCAGCAGCAGCAGCTGGACCAGAAGGGCTCTGCGGCCAGAGAGACAGGCTCCGCTACGTCGGTCGCTGGCGTTGTCAACGGGGAGAGTCTGGAGGACATCAGGAAGGTGAGGGCTGGGCCCAGCGGCCCTGAGGATACAGGCACGTGCCCAGGGGCGGCACAAGGCCAGGAGGGTAAGAGGCCGTCTAGACAGTGCACAGACATGGGCAGGGAGCTGGGAGCCAGCAGGGGGCCACTCGGCCTTATTGCCCTTGTCTGCGTGTGGCAGCAGTGGGGCCCAGGGCACCTTATCCAAGGCCCCGCCCCAAGGAGATCCAGAGGAGGGCATCCTGTGGGGGAACTTCAAACCACCTCTAGCCTTTCTAGGAGATTCTAGATACTGAGAACAGTGGGTTTCAGGCTCTGCCCTCAAGAGGCATCTCTTGACTCCCCCTTCTTCCTCTGGAAGCCCATGTTTCCCTGGGGGGTCGGGGTGGAGATGGGAAGGCAACAGGACAGATGTTGGGAGCTAAAACCCTCTCCAGGAGCTCGTGCAGGGTGTCACACTCCCCAGGTGGTTCAGACACAGTGTGTGACAAACCCTGAGTTGTGAGCCTTCATTGAAAGAAAGTTTGAAATTGTGGCTTAGAGACAGGGGTCTCATCTGTTAGCTCCCTTGTTGAGCCCCATGGCTGCTGGGTGCGTGTAGCCGGCCGGGCATGTGCTCACTGCTCCGGGAACCTGGCCAGGTGGGAATTGGAGATAGAAAGGAAGATGTTGGAGCTGGTTCACCTGGGAGCGTCTGTCCTTGCTACCTTACTGTGCAGGAGGTCGAGCACACACCCTGATAAAAACGCTTATTCTTTGATGAGTGGCTTAGTTTAGTTGTATCTGAAAGGCCAGAGGGGAGTTTAGAATACATTTCATTAGAAGTCTAATTTGTTGGTATTCAGAGATTCAGAAATGTTTCCATTCCTTTACGTCTCTGTACTTTGCCAGAATCTTTTAAAGAAACAAGTTGAGACTCGGACGGCAGATGGTCGGAGGAGAATCACGCCTCTCTGCATAGCACAGCTGGACACCGGGTACTCGTTCACTCACCGAGCTTTCTGTGGCCTTCTCTGGGAGGTCTTCCTCTCTCCTTTCACCAGGTAGCACTATCATAACCAGGACTTCACAGGCTCTTGGGCCAGCCTCACCCACAGAGTCTGGAAGTGAGTTGATTCCAGCTTCCCAGCAGCCTCAAAGCCTTGCGCTACCGCAGAGCCCTGTGCACACCTGATGGTGGTGCAGGCGGGCGGGGAGGCTGGCCCTGCTTTGTTGAAGATACCAGGGAGGGAAAAGTCAGACTGATTTTTTTTTCTGTTTCTCTTTCCACTTTTATAGCCTTCTCTTTCCACTTTTATAGCCTTCTCTTTCTGATTAAGAAAGGAATATGTACACATTATGGAAAACAGTAAAAGCACAAAGATACGATCACTGTTAACGTCTTGGTGTCCGTATCTCCTGTTTGTTCCTGTATCTTGACCTTGCATCCATTTTAACAACTAGTCCTTTGAAGCATTGGTTTGCTGACGGTCCAGGTGCCCCGCCTGTGAACGCACCAATGATTTACTTAACCAGCCCCTTAACTGTGGACGTGTAGTTTGTACGGTGTTTTGTGATTGTAAATGAATCTCTGAGCACACCTGTGACTGTTCCCTCAAGACACTTCCCAGAAGTGGACTTGCTGGGTGGGGGGTAGATTTCCCTGATGGAGCAGAGAGGGACAGTGGATTCAGCTGGATTTGTCCTTGTCTTGGCATCTGTCGTCAGACTTGCTTTTGTATTGGTCATTCTCCCCAAAGTGAGGTATGTTGATTCAAAGGATGATAAGGCCCCATGTGAGAGGAATAGGCCGAACATCAAGATGACTCACTCTTTTCAGCCCGTCTACTCAGGGCACCATGCACAGTAGTCCTCTGCATTTCCCACTCATTCCTCCAAGAGCTGTTCCAAATCTTCCCTGAAGTCTGTGGAGACCTTCAGTCATGTGATGTGCTGATGGCCTCCTCATGTCAGGTGTGCAAGTGCCGAGGCCCTGGAGGGCAGTGACCTGACCAGGTAGAGCCAGAACCAACTTCCAGACTCCTCCCATAGAGTGGTTTTCCCTTGATCAAACCTTTTTCCCATTATGAACCTATGCAGAGAATGCCACCTGCCCGCCTTTATTAGGACCAAGTGAAACCAGCTATGTGACAGTGCTTGAACATTTCAGAGCTGATGGGAGTGAGGCTTGTAGAGGTGGTAGAAGTGGTGGTGGCACTTTTGTTCTGTGGATCCTTCCAGGCCTCACCTGGTGAGGAGGCAGAGGAGGTAGATGACTTCCTACCTGGACTTGAGCCAGCTTTCTGCCATGGGGCACATATTTCTGGCACCAGAACTTGATTCTTTTTTTCCTCTTGATTCCCATGTCAAAACAAGTAGCAGTGGAAGAGGTAATTATTAGCTTATTTAATCAAGAAAGAAAAGGGAAGTCGCAAATATTTAAAATAGACATAAATGGGAAATAATCACAGATGAAGAATAAATCAAAAGGGTGAAAGGCATCTTTGCTGAACTCTGCAAATAAATTTGAAAGTGAATTATTTTGGGGAAAGCAAAAATTGCCAAAATTGAAGAAAATCTGTACAGATGAATTATTACAGAAGAAATAGAGGACACTGTCAAAGAGTTAACCTATCAAAGGCCACCAGACTAAGATGGCTTGACAGGAAAATTCTAACAAACTTTTAAAGAACAGGTCATTCTAATACTATTGAAAATATTCTAGTGCTTTGAAAAAGAAGGAAAGCTTGCAAAATCTTTTTTTTAATGAACACAATATTGAAATTTCATAATTAAAATGTGACAAAGATATAATAAATTTCTGATCAATCTTATTTCCAAATGTCAATGCAAAATCCTAAATAAAATCGTAACAAACAGAATGTTACAATGTGTTAAAATGCTAATACACTGTAAACAAGTAAAATTTATTTCAGGAAAGCAAGATGGTTCATATGATTTGGGGAAACTTAATTTACTCCTACATGTCAGTAGATCAAAATAAATAAATTGGGCTTCCCTGGTGGCACAGTGGTTGAGAGTCCGCCTGCCGATGCAGGGGACACGGGTTCGTGCCCCGGTCCAGAAGGATCCCACATTCTGCGGAGCAGCTGGGCCCGTGAGCCATGGCCGCTGAGCCTGCGCATCCAGAGCCTGTGCTCCACAACGGGAGAGGCCACAACAGTGAGAGGCCCACGTACCACAAAAAAATAATAAATAAATAAATAATATAATCATCTCTGTAGATGCTTAAGAGGCATTTTTATTAAACCCAACATCATTGTTATTTAAGACTCAGTTAAATGGGAACAGATGGATGTTTGTTAAACTTGTTAAACTATCTTATTTCAAATTAAATTTTAAAACTGAACACACGTCTACACCTGTGACTGTAATTTAACATTGTTCTAGAGATCCCAGCTCCTGTGGTTAGTTAAGAGAAAGAAGAAATTAGAAAGGAGGTGGTAAATGTGTCATTAGTCAAAGATGGTATAATCTGCAAGAGAATCAACTGGAAAAACCACCATAGACAGTAAAAGAAGATGATGAGATGACTGGGTGCAACATAGCAAGATCAAGTAGCACCAGTTACCTTTAGAAGATGCAAAGAAAGAAATCACTTTCACAAATGCAGTCCCTAGAATGTAACAAGAAATGGAGATCTTTATGAAGAAAAAATTTTAAACTCTACTGCGATACCTAAAAGAAAATTCACAGAAATTACTAGAAATGCATACCATTTATTAGATAGGATGTCTCGATATCATAAAGATGACAAATCTCCCTCAGCCTATAAATGTAACATGAGCCAATACAAATAACCACAGGAGTTTTCAGCATCAGACAAACTGATTCTGAAGTTCTGTGAAAAAGTACATAGGAGTAGCTAAAATATTTCTGGAAAAGATTAATCAGGAAAGACTAGCCCCACTAGAAATTAAATCTTACAAGCTGTAATAACTAAAATAGTGAGGTACTGACACGTGAATAGAACAATGGAATACAATAGGAAACTCAGACTCAAATACTTATGAGAACTTTAAAGGTAATATTTTGCATCTGTGATGAATCATTACCTAATTCAGTAAATGAAGTGAGGAAGTGATAACTCTAGAAACAAAATTGGAGCCCTACAAGAATATGCAATGGAGAAAAGACAGTTTCTTCAGCAAGTGGTATTGAGAAAGCTACACAGCCACATGTAAATCGATGAAATTAGAACACTGCCTCACATCATATACAAAAATAACTCAAAATGGCTTAAAGACTTAAATATAAAACATGACACCGTAAACTCCTAGAAGAGAACATAGACAAACATTCTCTGAGATAAATCGTACCAGTGTTTTCTTCAGTCAGTCTCCCAAGGCAATAGAAATAAAAACAAGGGCTTCCCTGGTGGCGCAGTGGTTAAGACTCTGCCTGCCAACGCAAGGGACACGGGTTTGAGCCCTGGCCCAGGAAGTCCCACATGCTGCGGAGCAACTAAACCCACGTGCCGCAACTACTGAGCCTGAGCTCTAGAGACTGCAAGCCACAACTACTGAGCCCACGTGCCACAACTACTGAAGCCTGCGTGCCTAGAACCTGTGCTGCGCAACAAGAGAAGCCCACGCACCACAACGAAGAACAACCCCCGCTCACTGCAACTAGAGAAAGCCCACGCACAGCAACAAAGACCCAACACAGCCAAAAATAAAAAATAAATTTATTTTAAAAAAGAAATAAAAACAGAAATAAATAAACGGAACCTAATCAAACTTACAAGCTTTTGTACAGCAAAGGAAATCATGAACAAAATGAAAAGACAGCCTACAAACTGGGGGAAAATATTTGCAAATGATGCGACCGACAAGGGCTTAGTTTCCAAAATACAGAAACAGCTTATACAACTCAATAATAAGAAAACAACCCAATCGAAAAATGGGCAGAAGACCTAAACAGACATTTCTCCAAAGAAAACATACAGATGGCCAACAGAGACATGAAAGTATGCTCAACACCACTAATTATTAGAGAAATGCAAATCAAAACTACAGTGAAGTACCACCTCGCACTGGTCAGAATGGCCATGATTAAAAAGTCTACAAGTAGGGCTTCCCTGGTGGCACAGTGGTTGACAGTCCACCTGCCGATGCAGGGGACATGGGTTCGTGCCCCAGTCTGGGAAGATCCCATATGCCGCGGAGTGGCTAGGCCCGTGAGCCATGGCCGCTGAGCCTGCGCGTCCAGAGCCTGTGCTCCGCAACGGGAGAGGCCACAACAGTGAGAGGCCCGCATACCGCAAAAAAATAAATAAATAAATAAATAAAGTCTACAAGTAACAAATGCTGGAAAGGGAGAAAAGTGAACCCTCCTACACTGCTGATGGGAATGTAAATTGGTGCAGCCACTATGGAGAATAGTATGGAGGTTCAACAGAGACATGAAAGTATGCTCAACACCACTAATTATTAGAGAAATGCAAATCAAAACTACAGTGAAGTACCACCTCGCACTGGTCAGAATGGCCATGATTAAAAAGTCTACAAGTAGGGCTTCCCTGGTGGCACAGTGGTTGACAGTCCACCTGCCGATGCAGGGGACATGGGTTCGTGCCCCAGTCTGGGAAGATCCCATATGCCGCGGAGTGGCTAGGCCCGTGAGCCATGGCCGCTGAGCCTGCGCGTCCAGAGCCTGTGCTCCGCAACGGGAGAGGCCACAACAGTGAGAGGCCCGCATACCGCAAAAAAATAAATAAATAAATAAATAAAGTCTACAAGTAACAAATGCTGGAAAGGGAGAAAAGTGAACCCTCCTACACTGCTGATGGGAATGTAAATTGGTGCAGCCACTATGGAGAATAGTATGGAGGTTCTTCAAAAAACTAAAGTAGAGTTGCCATGTGATCCACCAATCCCACTCCTGGGCATATATCTGGAGAAAGCAATAATTCAAAAAGATACATGCACCCCAGCGTTCATAGCACACTATTCACAATAGCTGAGACATGGAAACAACCTAAATGTCCATCGACAGATGAATGGATAAAGAGGATGTGGTTTATATACAATGGAATACTACTCAGCCATAAAAAAGAATGAAGTAATGTTATTTGCAGCTACATGGATGGACCTAGTGATGGTCATACCAAGTAAGTCAGAAAGAGAAAGACAAATACCATATGATATCACTTATATGTGGAATGTAAAATATGACACAAATGAACCTATCTACAAAACAGAAATAGACTCACAGACATAGAGAGCAGACTTGTGGTTGCCAGCGGGGAGGTGGTGGGGGAGGGATGGATTGGGAGTTTGGGATTAGCAGATGCAAACTATTATATATAGGATGGATAAACAACAAGGTCCTACTGTATAGCACAGGGAACTGTATTCAGAATCCTATGATAAACCGTAATGGAAAAGAATGTGTGTGTGTGTATGTATATATATGTATATAACTGAACTACCTTGCTGTACAGCAGAAATTAACACAACATTGTAAATCAACTATACTTCAATAAAATAAATTTAAAAAAATATTTGGAGGGCTTCCCTGGTGGCGCAGTGGTTGAGAGTCCGCCTGCCGATGCAGGGGAC
>NC_041232.1:1613189-1618684 GCF_002837175.3 Physeter macrocephalus | reverse complement strand
CTGTGCTCCGCAACGGGAGAGGCCACAACAGTGAGAGGCCCGCATACCGCAAAAAAAAAAAAAAAAATTTGGAGCCCCATCTCACGCATTAAAATTTTGCACAGCTCAGAAATTTTTCAGAGAACGTTCTGAACATCTCAGAGATTTTTTTTAATGTTTAACTTTTTTATTATTTAAAATTTTAGAATATTCCATAGAAGAATACTTTCATAACCTCAGAGGTAAAAAAAAGTCTTCTACAAATTACACAAAAATTAGACCATACGAAAATAACATGTTTTTGCAAGGAAAATTACATGATAAATAGTCAAAACACAACATCCTGGGGAAAATATTTCCTGTCCATATAGGAATTTTTGAATATGTAAATAGGTCTTACAATCAATAATAAAAACCAATAACCAAATAGAACAATGGATGACAGATAAGAACAAACAGCTCCCCAAAAAGGGAAATCAGATTCTAGATGAAAAAATTTCAACCTTGCATCAAAATAATGGCAAATTAAAATTGTAGTAAGATATCATTTTTCATCTCTCAGATTATCAGGTATCAAGAAGTTGATAAAACCGCTGATGAGGGTTTGGGGAAATAGGCACCCATGCACGGCTTGTGAGGTGAACCTCAAAGCAGGGCCCTTGAGAACTATCCAAAATCGTCGATGAACATTCCATTTGCTGCTGCAGTTCCTTCTAGGAATTTATCCCACGTAACGTGTGAAACAAGTGGGATGACAGTTACAACAGCAGGCATCTCTGTGTGTTCCCCGTGTCATGCGCTACAGGAAGTATGTTAGTCCAGACAGCGGCCTCGTGGGGAGGGTCCTGTCATCTCTTTTGCAGACATGGTGGCTGAGGTGCCCAAGGCCTCAGAGCCTGTGCATGGCTGAGCCATGATACCCAGGGCCCTCAGCCAGCACACTGCAGTGTGTGTTACAGAAACACCAGGAAACAGTCCAGCTGTTCCTCACGAGAGGCTGTTTGGGTAAACCATGGCACGTCCACGCTGCCCATAATGAAAAGGAGGCCCACTCTGCGCTGTGTTTGCCCAGCCCCAAGACACAATTGCACATGGTAACACCTCTTGAGATCAGGGTTCATCTTATCAGTGACACCTGACAGTTATAATCGGTCACAGTTTTTTTCTTTCTTAGTGGTATATAAAGTACCAGTTCATCTTAGCTCTAATTAAATGTAGTGTTTGAAGTGATTTTAATTTCCTTTTTACTTTTCTGTAACTTGCACAAAAATTCTGCCATGAAAATACATTGCCATTGGACCGAGAAAAAAATTTGCTTAGGATGTGTAAGTAATCAATGTGGTGCTCAACGTCCAAGGCTGACTTTTCTCCTTCTCGACAACAGGGACTTCTCCACGGCCTTCTTCAACAGCATCCCGCTCTCGGGTTCCCTAGCGGGCACCATGCTCACCTCTCACAGCAGCCCGCAGCTGCTGCCGCTGGACTCCAGCACTCCCGTCCCCTTCGGCACCTCGAAGCCTTCCACAGAGCCTGTGGCAGCGACCGGCACCAGGCCTGCGGGCGATTCTGTCAGTAAGGACAGGTGAGTAGGTGCCAAGCTTGGTCCTGTACCTGGGCAAGTGCAGTTTGGACAGTTCCAGGGATACTTCGTGGCCTCTTCAGTAAAGAAAAGAGACAGGTGCTTGGTTTCAGATGAGGGCCTGCTCAGAAGGGAGCCTTGATCAGGAGAGTCTGATGATTAGGGCCCTGAGGACTTCATGTCCTGGGGGAAGATGCAGTCCCAGGATGGGAATACTAAGGGTGGCAACTGGCCAGTGACGCGTCACCTGCCACGGGGCCAGCCCACCTTCGGCCGGCCTGCTCGTGTGCCATGGCACAGACTCCCCTCACGCTCAGAAGACATTTGCTCGGGGAGCCCTTGTCTTCACTGGCCATCACCTGGAAACCAAATTAGAAGTCTGAAAGGACCAGAGGAGCATGACTAAGAGCCAGGAGCCATTTGCCCAGCGCCTGCTCTGAGTGACAAGCTGTGCCAGGCCCGACGTCTGCAGGGGTTGATTGGTGGGTCCTCATCTCCGGAGAGGACCTAGGCTGGTAGGGGAAGAGGTGGCCACAGGGGTGCGGGGCTGGCCCTCTGAGGGCCTTGGCGGGCAGATCTCAGGAAGGCTTCTCATTTAGGCTGAGCCGGGGGCCGGGGCTGGGGAGTAGGGGCAACAGCGAGAGCAGAGGCCCAGAGCCTGAAGAGTGGTGGGCGAGGGGAGGAAGGCTGGCTTCTCCCTGGAGTGGACACACAGGTGCTGGGACTTGCACCTTAGGAAACGACCAGCAGTGGGGCCCAAGTTTAGCTGCCGCGCTGGCACACAACTGACACTGTCAACGTGACCCTCTGTCGCCAGGGACAGGGCCGTGCGTTATCACAGCTCCTGCCTCTGGTGTCATGGCTGTGGAGGCATGCGCCAGGCTTCGAGTGTCCCCTCTCCCTTGAGGGAAGAGAAGGGTATGGAGCAGGAAGACCAGTCAGGAAGCAGAGCATTGGGAGGAAGGGTGTCTGGGGAAGGACAGGATGCCAGGTTTGCAAAATGTTCAGCAGTTGGCTGTGCAGGTCCCGGGAGAGGAGGGGCGGGTCATACAGGTGTCTGCGGGCATCTGGCCTGGGGTCCAGCGGTGGGGAGGGCAGTTAGCCCGGATGTGGGCAGAGGAGGCCCCGTGGCTTTGACCCAGCGTGTGGATGTGCTGGGACAACAGGGAGCTGGCAAGCTCCAGCCTGACCTCCCTTTTCTCTGTGGAGTCAGAGACACAGGGAGCACTTGGAGGAGAGCATAAAGGGTGTGTGATTGTCCCTGTGAGACCGTGGTCAGAGCAGGTTGGGTGGAGTTGCTGTATTCAAGTTGTGGAGACAGAGCTCTAAGGTGAGGAAAATGGGGTTGTAGGAACCACCGTTGAGGCCTCGTGCTACCCCCAGAAACTCTGAGAACGCTAAAGTGGTATGGGTGTGAGTGCATTTGCTCACAGCCTTCTCAGAAAGCCAAACTCCCAGAACTTTAATATGTGAAGGTATTAAAGAAAGTTGGCAATAGTCAATTACGTCTTGAAATTATTTATGGAAGTTTGATATTTGTGCCCCATTCACTTGGCTCCAAGCCCCACAAATCCCGGACTCCCGGATCCTCAGTGGGTTGTGCTGATGTGGCCTTCCGTCTCCACCCCACCCCCAGCGTGAATGCGGCCTCTGCTCCCGCTGCACCGTCCCCCTCCATCCTGACAACCCCGTCCAAGATCGAACCTATGAAAGCGTTCGACTCCCGATTCACGGAGCGCTCCAAAGCCACGCCGGGGGCTCCTGCCTTGGCCGGTTTGACCCCGACAGCTATGGAAAGGTAGGTGGTGGCTGTGTGGGGCCCCAGAGATGGGGAGGGTACAGACTTGGGCCAGCCGTGCCACATCCGCCTTCCTGTGAGGGTGCAGATTCCTGTTCCTCTGTATTCAGGAGCCACCACTCTGAGGAGAAAGGTGTGGCTGCTTCACGGAGCCATGGGGTCGGGGTGGGGGGCACCAAAGGGCAGAGGCATGAGGGCTGGTGGGTGCAGAGGCTGTGCTGACATGGTCAGAGGGTGGAAGGCTCTGGTCCTGGCTTTCTGCTCAGACACTGATCAGGAGGTCGGGAGCTGAGATTAAAGTGATGGAGGGGAGGCCTCTGTGAGGTCCAATGGGCTTCTGAGCCCCTGCAGCATGTCCTCTGCACCTTCCTGAGTACAGGCAGCAGTCATGGGGCGGCAGGAGTCCTCCTGAGGAGCCACACTGAGTGTTTCAGCCTCTGCTATTGACACAGAGCTTCTCTGCCTCCTGGGAGGGCCTCCTGCCGAGCCCGCTGTGGCACGGAGCTCACTGCTTGGTCCAGCAAGTCGAAAGCTGGGAGAGTCTGAGGGGGGGCCGGGCCACCTTCCTCCACATGGTCCGGGGCCTTGAGTGTCAACCTGGAGCTGTGACCCACTGCAAGGTGATTGGGCTCAGCGTTACCATTAGCCACATCAGAGACGTGGGCCAGAGACTCTTGCAGGAGCCACATGGCCAGAAGGTGCCCAGTGGAGGGAGCATCTGGAATGAGACCTGTCCTTGCCATGGACGGTGTCTTGGAGCTAAAGCCACACTGTACTGTCCCCGGGGCTTCACCCATGTTCTCGAAACTGCTTGTCTGAGTGGGATTCATCCTTGGAGAATAGGCCCCAGAAGCCAGCATGGGAGGACTGTCCCTTCAGGTCAGCGGTGGCCTCTGTGACTTTGGCGTGGGGTCTGCAGTGTGGTCACGTCTGTTTTATACAGGCGTTTCATGTGATCTTTTTACCCAGCAATTTTTCTGCCCAGCAATGTAGAGGATCTGAAACCTCCCTGCTGCTAAACATTCTGAAATGCTGGATGAAACGTAACATGTGTCCCTAAAGTATGTGACTAGTTCACAAGAAAGTAAGTGAAGTCCCTAGGAGCCAAAATCTAAAAGTGAACAAAACAACCAGAGCAATGGGTGTTAGGCCAGGAGGTTACTGGCCTGGTGAACAAGGACCTTGAGTTTTAATGGCCACACAGATTTGAGACAGGGCCTTAGGCCTGAGCCACGTAGGGATTGGAACTAAGACACTAGCATGAAGTCAAGCTGCTTAAAAAAGTGTACCTCTAGGGCTTCCTTGGTGGCGCGGTGGTTGGGAGTCCGCCTGCCGGTGCGGGTAGCACGGGTTCGTGCCCCGGTCTGGGAGGATCCCGCATGCCGCGGAGTGGCTGGGCCCGTGGGCCGTGGCCGCTGGGCCTGCGCGTCCGGAGCCTGTGCTCCGCAACGGGAGAGGTCACGGTGGTGAGAGGCCTGCGTACCACAAAAAAAAAAAAAAAAAAAAGTGTACCTCCAGTGAGAGGGGGACTATAAGAAACCTGACTGACAGCATAGGAACATGGCCAGAGCCTGGAATGTCTCAGCCTGCCCTCTGAGTTAGGAAAACAGTCTTCCCCTGAGGCTGTGTCACCACAGGCCTGCCCTCAAGTGGATTGGAGGTCACTTTAACACTACCTTTGTCATCTGGAAATCAGCAAGCCAAGAACTGGACACAAAAGAAGATTCTAGTCTAATTAACACCCCAGAGGCACTTGGCAAAGCAAATATAAATCCATCCTGACCCCAGGGGGTACTGTGTTCCCACTAAAGAAACACTACCTGAGATGACTCAGAATCCAAAGGAACAAAGCCCATGAAGAAACCCTGATCATCCACGCATGTCAGGAGACGTCAGAAGCAGAAGGTGTAGACCTCTGTACCTCTGATGGTAGATTGTCAGATGGTGGCTATAAAATACACACGCGTAAGATGGTCAAAGACAAGAAAGAAAAAGAAAACGTGAGGAAAGATTCATATACTATCCCATGTATAAAAATTAACTCAAGGGCTTCCCTGGTGGCACAGTGGTTGAGAGTCCGCCTGCCGATGCAGGGGACACGGGTTCGTGCCCCGGTCTGGGAAGATCCCACGTGCCGCG